>NW_020839981.1:0-4233 GCF_003676395.1 Aethalodelphis obliquidens | reverse complement strand
GGTCGTTGAGTGGAGCTGGGTCTTAGCATTGAGGTGGAGATCTCTTGAGAGCTTTCACTGTTTGTTATTACGTGAAGGTGGGAAGTCTCTGGTTGACCAGTGTCCTGAACTCGGCTCTCCTTCCTCAGAGGCACAGGCCTGACACCCGCCTGGAGCACCAAGACCCTGTCAGCCACGCAGCTCAGAAGAAAAGGGAGAAATAAATAAATAAATAAAAGTTATTAAAATAAAAGAAAAATTAATATAATTAAAAAGTAATAAGGAAGAAAGAAAGAAGAGAGCAACCAAACCAAAAAACAAATCCACCAATGATAACAAGTGCTAAAATGTTTACTAAAACAAAAACAAAAAAAAACAGACTGAACCCTAGGACAAATGGTAAAAATAAAGCTATACAGACAAAATCACATAAGAATCATACACATACACACTCACAAAAAGAGAAAAAGGAAAAAAATATGTATATCTTTTGGGAAGTCTGAAGTCTTCTACCAGTGTTCAGTAGGTGTTCTGTAGGAGTTGTTCTACGTGTAGATGTATTTCTGATGTATTTGTGGGGAAGAAGATGATCTCCACATCTTATTCCTCTGCCATCTTGAAGGTCTCCTTCAGAATAATTATTGATTAAAGCCCAGATCAATTTCTTTTTTCACAGTTACCCTTTCTGTAGTTTAGAGGCCTAGTGGTAGAAATAACTTCAAACACTTTTCAGAAATAAGTAAAACTGTGTTCAGTTCTGGAATTTTGTGGTTGCCCTATGTGCTTCTCTTCCCTCATCTCCTCCTTCAGTGTTTTTAACAGATCTCTTCCCCCCATCAGCAGAGCTGCTGAAATAATGTCCCTTTGGGGTAGCCACACTTAATAGCTCACCATCTCAAGGACTTAGATCTAACAACACTCTATCATGGTTTCCTATTAATTGTCTGTATCACGCACCACACTGTCAGTGCCTTGAAGACAGGGACGCTCTTTGTGTTGATGACAATTGAGTCCCCATGGACTCACATGAGCATATCACATAGTACTCATTCAATATACATTTGAGGAAAGTAACACAAACCATACCTCTAACTGCAACCTGCTGGGGGAATTGTGAACTAGTACAATTAGAGAGGCTTTCCTGTACCTGTTAAATGCCGCATACAAGTGAGTGGCACACAGGAATGTTGATTCTTTTTTTTTTTTTTTTTTTTAGATGTTGGGAGTAGGAGTTTATCAATTTATTTTATTTATTTTTGCTGTGTTCTTCGTTTCTGTGTGAGGGCTTTCTCTAGTTGTGGCAAGCGGGGGCCACTCTTCATCGCAGTGCGCAGGCCTCTCACTGTCGCTGCCTCTCTTGTTGCGGAGCACAGGCTTCAGACGCGCAGGCTCAGTAGTTGTGGCTCACGGGCCCAGTTGCTCCGTGGCATGTGGGATCCTCCCAGACCAGGGCTCGAACCCGTGTCCCCTGCATTAGCAGGCAGACTCTCAACCACTGCACCACCAGGGAAGCCCGGGAATGTTGATTCTTATTCTTTGCAGTAATTTTGTTCTGTAAAGTCACTGCAAAAACCGAATTAGTGGATACTGAAAAATTGGTCTTGGAAAAAATACAGGTTTAGATTCCTGAGAGACTCTGGTCACAGTGTTTTCATCAACCAATTACTATATAACCTTGTTTTATGTGTTTCTGTTTCAGTACACCTTATTTAATAAAAGTTGTGATTCATTAACATTGAACTCTTAATACACAGCACTATAACTGATGTCTGAATAGTTATTTAACAAGGGTATTTTCTCTGTTAGGTACATCAAAGCCTTATGCTTAGAAACAATAGACAGCAGTTCCGAACTGTACATGGGGGCCACTTTAAACAGCAAAGTAACCAACAAAAAGCATGAAGATGTGAAAAACATGGCACTAAATAGACAACGTAAGAGCTGAAACAAGAAGGCAGAGTATCGTCCTGTCCCAGGTCACCTGGGAATGTACCAGTTAGGTGACTTAAGTTTTTCACCACTGTACACGCTTCTGCAAAGGACCTCAATATCTCATGCATATTGATTTTGAGGTCACAGTACATTTAGTGAGTAGATAAATTTGCAAATACAGAATCTGTTAATGATGAGGACTGACTATATTTCACAGGTCCTAGAGCCTGACTGCCCAGAAAGTAATTTCCTGATTGCTATTTAATGGACCTTTGAAAGACAACCAGGCTGTGGATAGTAGAAAGCACCAGGACTAGGCACCAGGGTGACTGGGATCTGATCCTTTGCCACATATTTCCTGAGTAGATTAGACAGCTCTAAGATATTCTATCTCCTATATCCCAGTTTGTGTATGCCGTCCTCATGTCCTAGAGATTTATGGAGGAGAGAAAATATGGTGCAGCACTATTCACGCAGGATATTGTTAAGCCATAGAATCTTATAACTGGACAGGATCTCAGAGCTCTTCTGGTTTATTCCCAATATATTACAAATGTGGAAACTGAGACTCAGACATTTTAAGTGACTTGCCCCAAATTAGTAGCAATGCCAGGATGATAGCCTGTCTCACTGGTTTCAATTTACCATTACACTGTTGTGTATTGATAGATTTCTTAGTTTGCTTGTTTGATTATATTTACTGAGAGTTTACCATATGCAAGGAAACATGCAGGGAATTATATGGCTGCCTGTCCTCAAGAAGCCTACAATCTAGAGATTCTATGCATAAACTCTTCTTAGATTCAGATTTTGACTTTTTATACTCTGCCAGATTGTTGGCTTTAGAGTTCTAGTTAACTGGTTTAATTCATATGTCTTGGGTAATATGCATCAGGTAGCTAAAGTGTTTTAAAGGTTAGGAGGTCGCTACTTTTACCTATGTATTGATTATAGGCCTTCTTCCATTTTCACTTCATTACCCCTCCCCCCTTAGGCTAACAACTTGAAAATTTATATTCCAATTCAGATTTCTCTTTTGAGCTCCAAGCTCGTCTATCCAACTGTCTACTCGGCTCTCCACTTAGATTTCTTGAGTATCTCAAATTTAACATATATCAAACTAAAATTGTACTTTCCACCCCTCACCCACTTCCAATGCACTCCAGAAACCTTGGGCTCCTTAACTCTTATGTTTCCCTTACCACCCACATTCAATCACCAAGAGCTATTGAGCATACCTCCAAAACATATTTTGAGTTCATCTAGATCTCTCCATCTCTATGTCAAACACCCTAATTCAAATTCAAGCCACTAATAATATTGCCTAGGATACTACATAGCTTCTTAATTGCTCTTCCCTCTCCATTATTGTTTTTTCTCCAAAATATTCTCTAGCCAGTGGCCAAAGTGAATTTTTTTAACTGTTAACTATATAATATTACTTTCCAGCTTTAAAAAACCTTCAACAGTTCCTGTTAAGTTAGAAAAAGTCTTTAAACTCTTTATGATGATGATCTTCAAACATTTGTAGATGCTGGTCCCCTGCCTACCTCTTCAACATCAGCTCTGGCCATTCTCTCCTTACTCACTGTACTTTACATATCATGGCCTTCTTATGTGTGCACAAATGCCCCACACCTTCTCCCAACTCAGCACCCGCAAAAATGTCACTCCTTTTGCTGGAAAAAATATTTCCTAGACTATTCATCAAGATAATTCCTGTTTATATCTTAGATCTCATTTTAAATGTCATTTCTTCAGTGAGACCTTTTCTGACTCTCTCAATCTAAATTAGAATTTCTTGTTACACGCTGTTTATATGTTCTTTCCTTTCATGGCACTTATTCCAATTATAATTATAAACTTGTTTTATAATATTTTGTGTGTTACCTTTCTCCCTTTCCTGACAATATATTCCATGAGGAAAGGCCTCCTCTTTCTCCATATCTCTCTCTTTCTCCCCCTCCCTCCCTCTCTTTCTTTAGTGCTTAAACCTCGGTGTCTAGCACAGGACTCTTTCAGCATACACACTCTGAAAAGAATTGTTTAGTTAATAAATATGCTGACAGATCTATTATTTTGATTTATATACATACATGATGAAGTGCAGAAAGTGACATATATATATATATATATATATATATATATAACCACTACCAAGATCAAGATATAAAACCTTATAAAGTTTTATTATAATATCCATTCCTTAACTTGGCATTTTTAGCTAAGAATCCCAGTTGTGTAGTAGAGTGGTATCTCTACTGGCATATCTCTATTGGCATAAGGTATCTGCACTGTAGCTTGCTGGTCGTTGAGTGGAGC
>NW_020839980.1:0-4238 GCF_003676395.1 Aethalodelphis obliquidens | reverse complement strand
AACTAGTAACTGATAAATAACTATGTCACTTTCTGGATTAAAAAAAATCTTGTAATTTGTAAAAGTGACTGTTTCATGAAGTTACAATTTTCTGTAGATTGGATTTTATTTTCCACCTTCTTTCACTTAACTATTTTCTCATCACACCTAGTTTCTATTATTTTCTTCTGAATTCTGAGAAAAAGCCAAGTATGTATTTCATTGCATTGATTTTCTAAGGAATATAACTTGCTGCTTACTGCTATCACAATGATTTTAAATTTGATAATTCTGTTTTTAATCAGGAATAATAATTTCTTTATAATCTCTAGAATAATAAAGAGGCAATCATAGCTTTGAATCAGGTCGAAAATGGAGTGGTGGCTAGACTCTGGGTTTCTGGGGTTCTAGGTATGTCCCAACCACATCTGGGGCTTCCCATGTCTAGAGGCGCCTCAAGCAAGGAGGGCGTAGCTCACACTTGGAAGGCCCCTATTTACTTTGTCACGTTCCCCAGGGTGGGAGTCAGCTTGCTGAACGCCTTCCCGTTTGCACCAGAGAAAACATAAGAACCCAAGTTTTTGCCTATCCCCATCTCTGCGTCAGGTCCAAGCACTTTTCCTAGAGATATGGTAACCATTCTTTATTCCATAACCCTCATTTGAAGCCACTTCTGACCTGCAATGAAGATGAATAAAGAAAACCTGGACCATTGTTCTGCATCATGGACCACAGCTCAGATCTGGACTATTCTTGCACATGGACCAGTAAAATGTATAGGACCTTAAGCCCATGTTCTTTATTTGCATCAAATGATGACCAGTAGACTGATTTTCCATCACTTTTCTTGTAGCAGGAGATGAATTAAATAAATAACTTAGGTAAAAAAAGAAAAGGAGAGAAAAAAAGGTAAAGTTAAGAGGAAGACCATGTATCACTCCCCCTTTTCTTGTTGCCCTAGATTCCAACCTTCCAAGCAAGGAATCATAACATTTATATATATATATATATATATATACACACACACACACACATACATACACATATATATAACATATACATGCACATATATATACACACGTTATTTATGTTTTGTGCAAATAAACATTCTGCACACTATATAAAAGACAAAAATTGATCAGTTACAATTAAAGTTCCCACTACTCAGCACTGTGCAAAGAGAAAATTGGAAAAATCAGTTCGAGATTAGTTCTCATTCTGATGCAATGGTCTCAGCAGAGGTGGATCTAGAGGAAGTGTAAGGTGGCAGGTCTTCTATGATGAATGGCTTATTAGAGGAGAGTATGAATTGGTAATAAAAAACATGGGATTTCAGTTCACAATACTGATATAATTTGTGAGGTGAAAATAGCTAAGAAGTTTTCAAAAATAATGACAGACACCAAACCATAGATCAAGGACTCAGAGGAGTCCAAGTGGGATAAATAATAAAAAAACTTTCACCTGGCATGTTGTGTTCAAACTACAGAAAATCAAAGAAAAAGTCTTGAAACACACACACAGAAAAACAACACCTTACCTATGAAGAAAGAAGTATAAGATTTATAGCAGACTTCTTGTCATCAACAATGCAAGCAAAAAGAGAGTGGAGAGAAGTATTTAAAATGTTGAAATAAAGGAATCACCAAGCTAGAATTCTGTATTAAGGAAAATTGTTCCTCAAAAATGAAGGAGAAATAAAGACTTTCTCAAATGAACAAAACTGAGGAATTTTTCACCAGTAGATCTGCCTTTCAAAAAATGTTTAAAGAAGTTTAATTTTTTTAAAGCTTAGAGAAAGAAAATGATGCAGGTTAGAAACTGAGATCTACATAAAGAAATGAAGGGCATTAGAGAGGGAACACATAAAGGTAAAATAAACCCTTTTATTTTTCTTTTTCTTACTTGATTTAATATAAGTGTTCAAACTAACAACAGCAATAATATACTGGATGAGTATAGCTTATTGATAAGTGAAATGAGTGACATCAATGTTAGAAGGGATGAATACGAAATATTTTAAGGTACCTATACACTCATAAAATAATATAGACCTATTTAGAAGTGGACTTGTAAATACATGTTGTAAATACATGTTGCCATCCTTAGGGCAACCAATAAAATCATTTTTTAAAAAGAAGTATAACTGATTTATTAAGAAATGAGAGAAAACAGAATCATATAAAATGCCCAATTAAACCAGATAAGGCAGAAAAGGGTAGAATATTAAAAAATAAGAAATAAGAAGTGCAATGAATAGAGAACAGTACAGAAAGGGGAGAGATTAATCCAACTATACACATAATCACTTTAAATGTGAATGGATTAAATGCAACTATAAAAATTAAAAACAAAATGACAGAGGGGATTAAAAAACAACTGACTATATGTTGTCTGCAAGAAACCCACTTTAAAAAGAAAGACATAGATTATAAGTAAAGTGATGAAGAAAACTATACCACACTAACACTAATGAAGGGAAAGCTGGAGTAGCTATATTAATGTCAGGCAAAGCAGACTTCAAACAAGGAAAATTATCAGGGATAGAGAGAGGCATTACATAACGATAAGGGGGTCAATTTTCTAAGAAGACTTAATCCTTAATGTGTATGTGCATAACAGCAAAGTACCAAAATAAGTGAGGCAAAAACAGATAGAATGGCAAGATGAAATAAACAGCTCTATTATTATAGTTGGAGACCTCAACAGACCTCTATCAGTAATTGACAGATTCTGCTTACAGAAAATCAGTGAGCATACAGTTGAACGGAACCACCATCATTATCAACTGTATCTAATTGACATTTATAAAGTACTTATCCAACAGCAGAAGATTACAGTCATCCCTTGGTATCTGAGGGGGATTGGTCCAGGAGCCCCTGCATATACCAAAATCTGCTGATGCTCAAGTCCCTCATATAAAATGTAGTAGTAAAATGAATGGAAATTTCAATCCAAGTTGATTGAATCCACAGATGCGAAACCCAAGAATTTGAAGGGCTAATTAAAATCACAATAAATACATTAAACCTAAGATTTAATTTAGCTAAATAGACAATTATTATTTATTTATGACATACCCAATTTAACAGGACATAGAAAGTCTGAAGTATAAGTGACAGAAAGAATCTAAGGGGAGAATACTGATCAAAAAGAAATGGATTTAGTTATAATAATATCAGAAAAAGAAGTCAAAAATACTATCAGGGATTAAAAGATATTTACTATGATAAAATGTATGAATCATTAAGACCTAGTAACTCCAGCTTCTCAAGCTTCTATAAATATAGCAACTCAGTCTTCACAAGGGAAAATTGAAAATCCACAAACTGGGAAATGTTCTCACACTTCTTTCACTTAATGCTATGTCAAAAAATATTTATAGATATAGATAGGTAGATGACAGATAGATGGATGAATGGATGTGTGTGTGTGTGTGTGTGCACATGCACATGCATATGTGTATCTTATAAGAGTCTTGAATCAGCAACTGAATTATTGAATCTGACACCTGGGGTAACATTCAGACACTTCAAAAACATCTAGATAAGTGGTCTGAGGTATCAATAACATCTATTAAACAGAAATGATACCCTCTCAAGTTGTTAGCATGAGAGATATGGAGGTCAGGTGATAAGCTGAGTTCTGACCCAAGCCCAACTCACAGTGTGCTCACCGGTTCATAATGAAATTTGTGGATATTTGTCCCGTTCCTGATATATAAGTGGAAAAAACACAGTTAGTGATAGAACACCCCTTGTCTTGCTTTTCAAATTTGTGTAGGAAAGCCAAATGAAACTGAACTGAACTCGTCTCCCATTCCAACAAGCTTGAAATCAACAGCAATACTGCATTTCTGGAATTATTGAAGAGATGTGTATTACTGTCAAAGATATGAAAAATGTAGTAGTCGTGATTCCTAGATATCCCCATTTAATTTGCTTACATGGCTTTAGCACAACAGTGATGGATCGTGGCACATAAACATGGACTCCTGTATATTTAACAGGTGGCAGCCTGATTTTGAATTGAAACTGCTATGTCTACATATGATACCCTGACTAAAAAAGCTTATCATAGACATTACCATTGGAGATTTAGGTGTGCATCTGTTGGTTTGGAAAATAATAAGTAAATTTTCAATCTCCATTAAGTGTGTGTGTGTCTATGTGTGTGTGTTTATATGGTAAGGACCAAGGACGATAGTTCCATCTTCACGGTTTTATATAAGTATTATATCAACTCTCTTGCTTTCTACA
>NW_020839979.1:0-4251 GCF_003676395.1 Aethalodelphis obliquidens | reverse complement strand
AGGGTCCAGGTGAGGGTATGACAACAGTTTAGGGTGAGCGTACGTGTGAGGGCACGTGTTAGTGTTAGCGTACGGGTTAGGATTAGGGGACGGGTTAGGGTAAGGCTTTGGGGAAGGGTTAAGGTTAGGGTTCGGGCTAGGGTTACGGTTATGGGACGGGGATATTTAGGGTCCAGGTGAGGGTACGACAGTGGTTTAGGGTGAGCGTACGTGTGAGAGCACAGGTTAGTGTTAGCGTATATGTTAGGATTAGGGAACAGTTTCGGGTAAGGCTTCAGGGAAGGGTTAGGGTTAGGGTTCGGGCTAGGGTTAGGGTTAGGGGAAAGGGACAGTTTAGGGATCAGGTGAGGGTATGACAACGCTTTAGGGTGAGTGTACGTGTGAGGGCACAGGTTAGTGTTAGCGTACGGGTTAGAATTAGGGAACGGGTTAGGGTAAGGCTTCGGGGAAGGGGTAGGGTTAGGGTTCGGGCTAGGGTTAGGGTTAGGTGATGGGGACAGTTTAGGGTCCAGGTGAGGGCACGACAACGCTTTAGGGTGAGCATACGTGTGAGGGCATGGGTTAGTGTTAGCGTACGATTTAGCATTAGGGGACGGGTTAGGGTAAGGCTTCAGGGAAGTGTTAGGGTTAGGGTTTGGGCTAGGATTAGTGTTAGGGGATGGGAACGGTTTAGGGTCCAGGTGAGGGTACGACAACGGTTTAGCGTGAGCGTACGCGTGAGGGCACGGGTTAGTGTTAGCGTATGCGTTAGGATTAGGGGACGGTTAGGGTAAGGCTTCGGGGAAGGGTTAGGGTTAGGGGTCGTGCTAGGGTTAGGGTAAGTGGACGGGGACGTTTTAGGGTCCAGGTGAGGGTACAACAACGGCTTAGGGTGAGCGTACGTGTGAGGGCACGGGTTAGTGTTAGCGTACGGTTTAGGATTACAGGACGGGTACGGGAAAGGCTTCGGGGTAGTGTTAGGCTTAGGGTTCGTGCTAGGGTTAGGGATAGGGGACGGGGACGGTTTAGGGTCCAGGTGAGGGTACGACAACGCTTTAGGGGGAGCGTACGTGTGAGGGCGCGGGTTAGTGTTAGCGTACGGGTTAGGATTAGGGGACGGGTGAGGGACAGGCTTCGGGGAAGGTTTAGTGTTAGGTTTCGGGCTAGGGTTAGGGTTAGGGGACGAGGATGGTTTAGGGTCCAGGTGAGCGTACGACAACACTTTAGGGGGAGCGTACGTGCGAGGACGCGGGTTAGTGTGAGCGTATGGGTTATGATTAGGGGACGGGTGAGGCTCAGGCTTCGGGGAAGGGTTAGGGTTAGGGTTCGGGCTAGGGTTAGGGTTAGGGTACAGGGACAGTTTAGGGTCCAGGTGATGGTACGACAAGGCTTTTGGGGGAGCGTACGTGTGAGAGCGACAGTTAGTGTTAGCGTAAGTGTTACGATTATGGGACGGGTGAGGGTCAGGCTTTGGGGAAGGGTTAGGTTTAGGGTTCGGGCTAGGGTAAGGGGACGGGGATGGTTTAGGGTCCAGGTGAGGGTACGACAAAGCTTTAGGGGGAGCGTACGTCTGAGGGCGCGTGTTAGTGTTAGCGTACGGGTTAGGATTAGGGGATGGGTGAGGGACAGGCTTCGGGGAAGGTTTAGTGTTAGGGTTCGGGCCAGGGTTAGGGTTAGGGGACTGGGATGGTTTAGGGTCCAGGTGAGCGTACGACAACGCTTTAGGCGGAGCGTACGTGTGAGGACGCGCGTTAGTGTGAGCGTATGGGTTAGGATTAGGGGACGGGTGAGGCTCAGGGTTCGGGGAAAGGTTAGGGTTAGGGTTCGGTCTAGGGTAAGGGTTAGGGTACAGGGACGGTTTAGGGTCCAGGTGATGGTACGACAAGGCTTTTGGGGGAGCGTACGTGTGAGAGCGTGAGTTAGTGTTAGCGTAAGGGTTACGATTATGGGACGGGTGAGGGTCAGGTTTGGGGAATGGTTAGGGTTAGGGATCGGGCTAGGGTTAGGGTTAGGGGACGTTGACAGTTTAGGGTCCAGGTGAGGGTACTACAACGCTTTAGGGGTAGCTTACATGTGAGGGCGCGGGTTAGTGTTAGCGTTCGGGTTAGGATTAGGGGACGGGTGAGTGTCAGGCTTCGGGGAAGGGTTAGGGTTAGGGTTCATGCTAGGGTCATTGTTAGGGGACGGGGACGGTTTAGGGTCCAGGTGAGGGTACGACAACGCTTTAGGGGGAGCGTACGTGTGAGGGCGTGGGTTAGTGTTAGCGTACGCATTAGGATTAGGGGACGGGTGAGTGTAAGGCTTCGGGGAATTGTTAGGGTTAGGGTTCGGGCTAGGGTTAGGGTTAGGGGACGGGGACGGTTTAGGGTCCAGATGAGGGTACGACAATGCTTTATGGGGAGCGTACGTGTGAGGGCGCAGGTTAATGTTAGCGTACGGGTTAGGATTACGGGAAGGGTGAGGGTCAGGCTTTGCGGAAGAGTTAGGGTTAGTGTTCGGGCTAGGGTTAGGGGATGGGGACGGTTTAGGGTCCAGGTGAGGGTACGACAACGCTTTAGGGGAAGATTACGTGTGAGGGCGCGGGTTAGTGTTAGCGTACGGGTTAGGATTAGTGGACGGGTGATGGTCAGGCTTCGGGGAAGTGTTAGGGTTAGGGTTCGGGCTAGGGTTAGGGTCAGGAGAATGGGACGGCTTAGGGTCCATGAGAGGGTTCTACAACGCTTTAGGGGGAGCATACATGTGAGGGCGCGGGTTAGCGTTAGCGTACGTGTTAGGATTAGGGGAGGGGTGAGCGTCAGGCTTTGGGTAAGTGTTAGGGTTAGGGTTCGGGCTATGGTTAGCGTTAGGGGACGGGGACGGTTTAGGGTCAAGGTGAGGGTATGACAACGTTTTAGGGGGAGCGTACGTGTGAGGGTGCGGGTCAGTGTGAGCGTACGGGTTAGGATTAGGGGACGGGTGAGGCTCAGGCTTCTGGGAAGGCTTAGGGTTAGGGTTCAGGCTAGGGTTAGGGTTAGGGGACGCGGACGGTTTAGGGTCCAGGTGAGGGTACGACAATGCTTTAGGGGGAGCGTACGTGTGAGGGCTCGGGTTAGTGTTAGCGTACGCATTAGGATTAGGGGACGGGTGAGGGTCAGGCTTCGGGGAAGGGTTAGGTTTAGGGTTCGGGCTAGGGTTAGGGTTAGGGGACGGGGATGGTTTAGGGTCCAGGTGAGGGTACGACAACGCTTCAGGGGGAGCGTACGTGTGAGGGCGCGGGTTAGTGTTAGCGAACGGGTTAGGATTAGGGGACGGGTGAGGCTCAGGCTTCGGGGAAGTGTTAGGGTTCGGGCTAGGGTTAGGGTTAGAGGACAGGGATGGTTTAGGGTCCAGGTGAGGGTACGACAACGCTTCAGGGGGAGAGTACGTGTGAGGGCGCGGGTTACTGTTAGTGTATGCGTTAGGATTAGGGGACGGGTGAGGGTCAGGTTTCGTGGAAGGGTTAGGGTTAGGGTTCGGGCTAAGGTTAGGGGACGGGGACGGTTAAGGGTCCAGGTGAGGGTACGACAATGCTTTAGGGGGAGCGTACATGTGAGGGCGCGGGTTAGTGTAGCGTACGGGTTAGGATTAGGGGACGGGTGAGGGTCAGGCTTCAGGAAAGGTTTAGGGTTAGGGTTCGGGGTAGGGTTAGGGGACGTGGACGGTTTAGGGTCAAGGTGAGGGTACTACAACGCTTTAGGGGGAGCGTACGTGTGAGGGCGCGGGTGAGGGTTAGCGTACGTGTTACGATTAGGGGACGGGTGAGGGTCAGGCTTTGGGGAAGTGTTAGGTTTAGGCTTCGGGGTAGGGTTAGGGTTAGGGGACGGGGACGGTTTAGGGTCAAGGTGAGGGTACGACAACGGTTTAGGGTGAGCGTACGTGTGAGGGCGCGGGTTAGTGTTAGCGTATGGGTTAGGATTAGGGGACGGGTGAGGGTCAGGCTTCGTGGAAGTGTTAGGGTTAGGGTTCGGGCTAGGGTTAGAGTTAGAGGACGGGGATGGTTTAGGGTTCAGATGAGGGTACGACTATGCGTTAGGGGGATCGTACGTGTGAGGGCGCGGGTTAGTGTTAGCGTGCGCGTTAGGATTAGGGAACGGGTGAGCGTCAGGCTTCGCGGAAGTGTTAGGGGTACGGTTCGGGCTAGGGTTCGGGTTAGGGGACGGTTTAGGGTCCAAGTGAGAGTACGACAACGCTTTAGGGGGAGCGTACGTGTGAGGGAGCGGGTTAGTGTTAGCGTACAGGTTAGGATTAGTGGAC
>NW_020839978.1:0-4259 GCF_003676395.1 Aethalodelphis obliquidens | reverse complement strand
TTAAATGACAATATCAATAGATGCAATTAGAAGTATAGACTTTAAAAACTGGATCTATATTTTATCCAAATATTTTTCAAAAAAAAAGCAGTTGTTCTCATTTTATTCTTAAGACAGAGAGGCAGGAGTAGATGTTTCAGAAAAGCCCAAATGAACTTTTTGGCCAACCCAATAGAAATGACAACAACCTCTGCAATCCCGTTTTCTTTCTTTCACCAGGGCAAGCTATTAAAATCTCACTAGTCTCTAGTTTCTTTATATTTAAAATGTGGCTAGTAACACTTAGTTTATCTCAGAGCATTGAGTAAGAATCAAATGAGATAAAAGACATATTTTAAATACACTTGAAAAATGATAAATTAAGGCACACAAAGGCACAGATATAATGAAAAGTGTTAAACATTTTTTCAAGGTTTCATAGATAAATACATTTTATAGGCAATAAATAAAGGATACAATTGACTAATTAATCTATACAGAAATTTTGCTGCTTGGAAAAAAAAAAGCTTTTCTACTGCCTTCAAGCTGGTTACAAACCCAAATAGCCACACCTCTCTTGCAATTGCTGCTGTATGGCAGCCACACTTTTCTTCAAAAATGGATTTTGTACCTATCCTTTATTAGTAGATCTTTTATTTTATGTCCCTGTGTGGTGACACTTTAAGAAACAAGACAGGATGTGAGTGAGAGGGGCCAATAATGTAACATTGCATTCTGGGAGGTTGATCCACCTGAGAAATACTGAATGTAGAGATAAATGCAGTCAAAACTTTAGTATCGTAAGAATGATGACGATTTTAGATTGTCAAGTAGATCAGCTGGTAGTTATGGAGAGTGCAATTAAGTAAGGGTGGGCAATACTAGTGTCACATTTCAACAGAATCCAATAAATGGACACTAATGGACTTAAGAAAACAAACTTGAAATTTTGAGACCCATCTCTCATCTTGGATATGAGTAAATCAGAAGGTACTAAACCAGACATATTTTGAAGAAAATTTTCAGAAAGCTATGAGAGTTTTGCTTTTATTTTGCTATTGTGCTTCCCTTCCCCTTGTTTATTATCAACTATTTAAAATGCACTTTAATTAAACAAAAAACCAAAAAAATAAGATTGGTTTCAACCTGCTTCACTTTTCATTAACTTTCCCTGGAACAAAATACTGGCAGCCTGGACATTGCTCCTCAACATTTCACTTCCCTGAAAACGAATGGTCCCTTTCAATTCACATAATCTCATCACTTTTTAAAGTTGGGATAGTTAAAAATATAAAGTGGTAGAATAATTGTTTCTATTCCCTTTATACAGCTATCTTCTTTGTATATTAGTTCTCTGTTAATTTATCTTTGTCTGCTTTAAATTCATTTTATCAACCCATTCATCTACTTGGCACATTAATTTAAAAATTTCAAACTTGTCTACCCTGACATTCAATTCCTTGTCAAGTACACTTTTTTCCCCTTAATCCCCATATCTGACTGGGATCATTTTTCCTTCACTCTACAGAATTGTGTTGTAGTATAGGAATGCTGATGAAACATTACTTTTATTTTTGTTTGTTTTAAAGTATAAAATATCTTAATTTTTGAAGATTACTACTTGTAGAATTTTATATTTATTGCACTGCTTTAATGATATAATTCCACTGTCTTCTGGATTCCACTGATTTTGCTGAGAAGTCAGATGTCAGTTTTACTGGTTCTTAATTTAAAATACTGTCTTTAAAAAATTGTTTTCTTGAATATTTTCCCTGTTTTTCCCAAATATTTTACTATGATGTTTATAGATGTCATTTTATTTTCATTTATACTACTTGGTGTTCACAATGCTTTATGAATCTGTGTTTTGGTATCTTTCTTCAGTTTTAGAAAATTCATGGTGAATATATCTTCAGATATTACTTCTACTCCATTTTCTTCTCTCCTTTTCCCCTATAAATCAAATTGTATGCAGGCTAAACTTTTTCACCACTTTGTACTTGTCTATAATGCTCCTTTCTGTGCTGCCTTATTCTTTCCTCTCTGTGTTTCATTTTGAATATTTTCCACTAGATAGCCTTAACTTCAGACTGGATTTGAAATAGGAAGGCCAGAAAACTTGAAGACAGGTTGAAAATAACTAGTCAAAGTGGAACAGAAAGAGAAAAAAGAGTGAGAAACAAAGAAGAATAGAGCATGGCTGATATGTGTTACATTAGCAAATGAAAAACTTGTATCTAGTATCTAACTAGTATCCAAGAAGGAGAGGAAAGATAGGATATATCAGAAGAACTTTTTGAAGAAATAAAGAGTTGGGGATTTCCAGATTGATGAAAGATATTATTGTATATGTGCAAGAAATTCAGCAAAACTCCAAGCAAATAATATACAAATAAAACCACACCCAGCATGTTATAAATTAATTATTTAAAACCAAAAAAGGATAAATCTTAAGGGACAAGGCTAAAAATACTCATTACATATAGTAGAACAACAAAACGAGTGACTAATGATGTCAACATCCCATCAGGGAAAACATAAATAAATAAAAAATAAAACATAAATAAATAGAAAATAAATACTAATTTTTAGCTACAATTTTATATTCAGTAAAAATATTGCTTAAATTTTAATGGATTTTAAAGGACATTTCCAGACAAAGCCTGAAAGTATTTGCATCTAGTAAATGCACTATAATAAATGGTTAAACAAAGTTCTTCAAGTGGAATGGAAAAACTAACAGATAAAAAGCCAGATTTATATATGTGATGAAGACCCAGAAAAAGAATATCTCTAGGGAAATAACAGAACATCATTGTTTTAGTATTTGTATTTTTATATTTAGATTTTTTAAATTGTTAAAAACCTAGTGACTCTTTAGAGTAAAATATGTTAGAGGGTTTATA
Organism: Aethalodelphis obliquidens; assembly: GCF_003676395.1. Lineage (NCBI taxonomy): Eukaryota > Metazoa > Chordata > Mammalia > Artiodactyla > Delphinidae > Aethalodelphis > Aethalodelphis obliquidens. The sequence goes on along the minus strand of NW_020839978.1, from coordinate 1,374 downwards.
ATACAGAAGGAAGTAAAATATAAGATGTCCACAAATATTTGAAGGGAAGTAAATATATTTTACTGTGATATGGTTTGATGTTTTGTAAAATGATTATGAAATATCATATTATTATGTATTAATATCTCTAGCATAGCAAACTCAAAAATATATAGATAATAAGTCAATAAAGTGTACACTCACCACAAATAGGCAGAGGACAAAAACCAAAGAAATAAAAACAAAAACACTAATTTGAAGAGATACATGTACCCCAATGTTCATAGCAGCATTATTTACAATTGCCAAGATATGGTAGCAGCCTAAGTGTCCATCAACAGATGAATGGATAAAGATATGGTATATATATACACACAATGGAATACTACTGAGCCATAAAAATGATCAGAATTTTGTCATTTGCAGCAACATGGATGGACTTGGAGAGCATTATGCTAAGTAAAACAAGTGAGACAGAGAGACAAATATGGTATGAGATGACTTATATGTGGAATCTAAAAGATACAACAAACTGGTGAATATTAAAAAAATAAGCAGACTCACAGATAAAGAGAATAAACTAGTGGCTACCAGTGGGAGAGGTGAAGGGTAATGTAGGGATAGGGGAGTGGGAGGTACAAACTATTGGGTGTAAGATAGGATCAAAGAGGTATTGTACAACCTGGGGAATATAGCCAATATTTTGTAATAACTGTAAATGGAAAGTAACTTTTAAAAATTGTATAAAAAAATAAAATTTTTTTTAAAAAAAGGTATTGCCAGGAAAATAAGAGACAAGATTGTTAATGAAGAAGAATAAAATGTTTAACCAGGAAACTTGTATAAAATTGTTCAAGAGGATGAACAAAAAAAAATCAAAAACAAAAACAAATGGGATAAATTAAAACCAAATACCAAGACAGGAGTCTTAACCCAGATAAATCCATTATTAATTTTATATGTTTGAATTAAGATTCTTCATGAAAAGGCAAAGATTGTCATACCAGATGATGAAGTAAGACCACATTATATGTTGCTTATAAGAAACACATTAAAAAAAAAAGACATAGTGGCTGAAACTAAAATGTTGAAAATTACATACTATGAAAACACTAAGCTAAAGTAGGCTTTAGTGGCTATAATAATACCTGACAAGGTAGATTTCAAGTCAAATGTATTACCAGAGTTAAAAAGGGTATTTTATAATTAAAGGGGGATCAATTATTCAAGAAGATCTAACAATCCTAAGTGTTTACCCACTAACAGAGCTATAAGATACTTGAAGAAAAATTGACAAAGCTAAAAATAGTAGACAAATCCATAATAAATGTTAAATATTTCAATAATACTCTTAGTAATTGATAGAGAAAGTGTAAAAAAATGAGTAAAGATACA
>NW_020839977.1:0-4261 GCF_003676395.1 Aethalodelphis obliquidens | reverse complement strand
TCCACTTCAGTGGTATTTACGCATCCAGGCTAGAAATGGAAAACAGAGACAAAGGAATCTTTGGGTGTAAAGTTTTTGATCAGTGCACTCACTCTCCAGAACCTGAGCAAATGCTGTGATGACACAAGTCCCTGGCCGCCCTTTTCAAATGGCCACAGCCACTTCTCTCAGCAGTAGCCAGTGATGAAATGCTTTGCACTCTTTTACTCCTCAAGTTTAAAAGCCTTCAGATACCATTCTAGAATAACTCCCAGAGAAACAGGAAAAAGAAATACAAGAGATTTGCATGTGAAAGTGGGTGTTAGTATTATTAGTAGCTGCTAACCCAACAGATTTAGAGCAAGGGTGTCCAGAGACTAAATGGGGTGATACCCCCAGCTGATACCTGCATTCAACTTCATTCAGAGTGTACCCTCTCTGATGACAAAGACACTGATGGTTGCTTGTTTCTCCTAAGTTAGAAATCCAATGGCATTCAGTTGAACCAGCTCATATCCCAGAGTAATTTTTCTACAATGATTCATGAAATCCAGTGACTTGGAATATTTGTTTTCTATAGACAGAATGTGCAATGGAGTTAATGGTTAAAATGAGGAAGATGAAGAAAGCAACTGGGAATAAATATACCATGCTTCTTCTCAGGAATTCCTGACTTTCTTTTTTGTTTCCCACAGGCAGGTGAACCCCTTTAAAACAGGGTGGATTGGAGGAAAAGGGTGGACAGCCTGCTCCTTGTTTTTTGACAACCACAGAAGTGTCATTTTGCCAGATTTATCATTCTGTTGCAAAGAAACAAAGAGCTGTAAAGCTTCTTTTTTATTTGGAGAAGAAGAGAGGAAGAGGGAGGGAGGAAGAAAAGAGAAAGAGAGAGAAAAAGGAAGAGGGAGGAGGAGAAAGGGAAGAGGAATAGAAAGAGGAGGTAGGGGAGAGAAAATATGAATCAGGAAACAGAAGAAAGGAGACTTAAAAATACTTGGGATCTTAAATCTAGAAAGGTCCTCAAACATCACTTATCCTTTAGAAGTGATTGGAAGTTATCAGTTATATGGTTGTGTTTCCTTTACTTTCAAGTTTTGATACAAGATGTAGGGATCTCCGGTACTAGTAAAACTTATTACATTGCACATCTCTGCTCAATTTCTCTATTTTCCCCCCACAGATTGAAAGATCATTAGAACATCAGTTATCCTTGAAAGTGACTCCAGAGAAAATATGAACGTGGAAACAATCCTTTTGAGGAGTTGGGATGGGGTGGTGGGAAAGGCAAAAGGCAGCACTGATGTGATTAGGGAAATAAGAAGTTCTCCACAAGTGCTGGTAAGCAATAGGGATTAGCTCTTTGTATAATAAGGACATAGGACATTTTCCTTAAAGAACCCTCCCCTGATAGTACAACTATTGTGACAAAACTCCACCATAATGTTGTAAGTGATAAAGAAGTAAATCATTTTTTTCTTTGTAGGTTTTATGTGAAATATACATATACTGTAATACACTGTCCTATAAACATTAAGTAAACTATAAATTTGGTTTGCATATCTAAGAATAGAAATACCTGGTTTAGCACCGTGGTCTGCTTGGAAGTGTAGGAGGAAGGAAGAGCATCCTCCTGGGTGAGACTTATTACTGACACTGAGCAATTCACTTAAACTTTATCAGCATGAGGCTGATCAATATATGATATTCTGATTTAATTTTCTGTGGCTGGTCTAGGCATAAGTATGTTTTAGCCTCCCCACCAACTGCTCCCCACCTGGTGATTTTAATATGCAGCCAGGAGTCATAACCATTGATCTAGAAGTAACAAAGATAATGTTTTAAAACATGAACAATGTGTGTTCAATTCCTATACAATTTCCATTTCCTTGCAGCCTTCCACCCCTAAGCTCATTAGGGAAGTGTAGACAGTGAAATTCTTTAAGCTTTCATCGATATATCAAGAGCCAAGCATGGCAAGATAGATCATAGGAGATTTTCTTCTATATGTTAAGGAGTGGGATAAATGAGGATATGATATACAGGAAAAGGAAGGCATGTCCCTCTTTGACCAGGGGAAAAAGAAAAATAAAGGTAAGAGGCAGCACTCAACAGGTGTCCTCGTTTTCCTCCTCTAGAGAAGAAACCCTAGGGGGAAAGAAAAGAGTGATAGAAATGGTCAGACAATTATGAGGGAGCCTGTAATGTGTGGGTGGTATAGCTAGTCCCATTTATATACCTAGAAGAATCACCACATGCCATCACAGCCAACATGAATCTTTACAATTGGAGTTGGCAAGAGAGATGAGCCTGAAATAGTGTTTCCCGAGGCTTGTATACAGCAAGCAAGAGACCCAGAGTTTGTTGCATGCCTCAGTAGTAAAGGAGGTAGAAGTTCTGACAAGATTAACAGATGGATGGGAGCCTAAGGTTGAGACCAAGGCCGAGGTGTGCAGGGGTTTTACACTGGGAGCAAATGTCTGGAACACAAACTCCAGCAGTGAGTGCCCAGATATGAGATGGTACCCCCATGATAGCAGTCCTAGGAATAGACTCCACTGACCTAGCTAAAGCAGAAATCAGAAAGAAGCCAGAAGATCATATAAAAATAAAACATTTGTACTCCAAACTGCTATCAAAAACAACCTTGCATAGCAGCAGGGAGAGGTGGAAAAAAAATTCAAAGTGTGATCACTTATCCAAAAGTTTCCTAGCAGATGATTTAAATGATTGTATCATGCAGAGCACACACATTGAAAACTATCTTTCAAATGGGTTTCTGAGAAAAATTGGCCAATTATAAAAAATACAGAAAATATATTTTCTTTATGCACATGAGAAGTCTGAACTAATAGAACTTGAAAACTCCTTCTGTTATAAGCTAGAATTCTAAATCAATCATACTTCATACCAAGTCATACCATATGGGTATTGACAAATGGCCCCAGAAATTGTGTCAACCACTGAAGGCAAGAAGAGGAAAGATTTTTTTCCCTTGCATAAGAATGTATCTGACTGCAGTCTCAAAAAGAATTAGAATTTTCATTTTCAGAGTTAAAAGAGCATGGCCTTTCAAATTTAGTTAATGAGCCATTAGCAGACATCTAAAATTCTATTTGAACCAATTCTTAACACCATTAATCAGCAAATTAATAAGAAGGCATTGATCCTAAAAGTAAACATTATTAGAAGACTGAACCCTGAGGTAATGTCCCATAACTCTGCTCCCATTCCAGGCTAATGAAATATGCCAGTTCAAAATTTTTTGCTAATGGCAAAATGGTTAAAATAATAAACTGGACCTGGGATGCATGTCTCAGTGAACTTCCAGCTTCCTTTCATTTCTAAAGAGCCTCTTAGGACAGCTAATGCTTAGACAGATCTCTGGTACCTAAGTTAAATAGGGGATTCTTGAATATTAAAAAAGCTTAGATGCCCAAAGTCATCTAGTACATTTCTGAATAATTAAGGTCATGACCTAGTGTTGATACTTGCAAAATAACTGCTTTCAGACATCAGGCACTGTGGTGAATGAAACACAGCAATACATTTTTTGGGGGAATTTTAAAATAATTTTAAGAAAATTTATTTCTGTATCTAATTGTCAGATCTAGTGATAAATGGTAAGATATAAAAATGAAGGTATGAGGCTTCCCTGCTGGCGCAGTGGTTGGGAGTCTGCCTGCCGATGCAGGGGACACGGGTTCGTGCCCCGGTCCGGGAAGATCCCACATGCTGTGGAGTGGCTGGGCCCGTGAGCCATGGCCGCTGAGCCTGCGCGTCCGGAGCCTGTGCTCCGCAACGGGAGAGGCCACAACAGTGAGAGGCCCGCGTACAGCAAAAAAAAATTAAAAATAAAAAAAAGGAAGGTATGGCCATACTTCAATATTCTGTTAATATAATAAGGATGCCAGACAGATGAATCATTGCAATGTAGGAGCATAAGGACTGGACAGAAGTTGGCAGAGGGCATTACACAACAACAGAACATTTCAGACATCCATTCTTATGTACATTCTGTTTCTCCTCACCAATATGGCAGACAAATATTTTTTAAAATTTTGCTTTTAAGCAATTTTAATCCCAATAAGACCTTGTTGGCCTTGGTATTTTAAAAAGGCAGTTATCTTTTTGAAGCATATATAATATATACCACTAGCCGCCAGCAGATCTGCTTGAAATGTTATGCATAAATTGTTTTTCTGAACTACAAAACATATCTTCCCAATAAGATATAAATAACGTTACCATTATCAAGTAGGCACTCAGTAAAAATGTTCAAATA
>NW_020839976.1:0-4268 GCF_003676395.1 Aethalodelphis obliquidens | reverse complement strand
CACGAGGATTAACAACATAATGTGGAACAGGAAGGTGAGGTAAGCATTGTGGGCATTGCTTAACAATTTGTCGGGCGGCTTCACCAGTAAGGGAAAATTGTGTGTGTAATGTAGCCGCCGAGTGACGGTGTAAAGCGTGCAACGGCTGTGCTGCTTGTGAAGCAGTTTGATCATAACTTACCATAATATGAGGGTGTCCACGACATGGACCATGAGTATCAAGAGTATGAAGATAATGAATGCAGTACATTAGCCATTCTTGACCGCATGATGAACGGAAAGGAGGAGTACGGTAAATTGGGACATGTCCTGCTTTAGGGAAAAGAGATTCAGGAGGAGGAGTAACTTCAACTCTATTCTTGGGAGGAAAATGTACAGGATAAAGATCAGGTTTAGATCGAGTTAAAACATCTGCAGTCGCATTAAGTTTAGTCAATGGACCAGGCAAGTTAGAATGAGCACGGATATACAGACCTACAACAGGACCATCATGGGAACGAATAAGCTGTTGAAGCAAACGAAAAGAGGATGATAATTCAGGGTCATTAGTATGTCCTATGGTCGCAGTCTCCAGAAGAAATCACAAGCTAATAAGATATTTACTATCAGAAAACAAATTAAAAGATATAGAAGGCAAATGTTTAAAAGACATAATGACAGCATACGGTTCAACACGTTGAGCTGAAGTCAAGGAAGTTTCTTTAATGAGGTTTGTTCTGTCATCAATGATTACAGTAGCCACTCCTGAAGAAGAACCGTCCGTAAAAACCAAAGGTACATGAGGAACAGGCTGTTGCCTAATTATAGAAGGAAAGATATGAGTTAAGTTTGCTGAATTGGATCAATTTATCAGCAGGGTAATGGCATTCCAAGGTACCTGAAAATCCTGCAAGAGCAAGACCCCATTCATTACTATGTTGAAAAAGCCAATTTTGTTGACTAACTGAATAAGGGATAATAATTTGAGAAGGTTCTATACTTACAGGTTGTAAGCATCTAGTTCTACCTTGCATTATTAAATTACTAGTAAGTTCATAATAAGGGTTAATAACTTTAGAGGGTGTAGTTTTCATATGAATCTATTCAATAATTCCAACAGTTTGCCATAAGACGGCAGTAGGCACATGAGCAGTTGGACAAATTATTAAGAAAATTGGAAGGTGAGTATGAATTCTAGTTAATTGTGTAGAACTGATAGATCTATTGACTATTTGTAAAGCTTGAAATCCTTCTGGAGTCATAGAGCGTGAAGAAGGATCTGAGTCACCTTTAAGAATATCAAACAAAGGCTGTAATTGAGCAGTAGTAAGTTTTAGGGAAGGCCTTAGCCAATTAATATCTCCAAGTAATTTTTGAAAAGCATTTAATGTTTTTAAATTATCAACTCGAATTTGCAGTTTTTGAGGCCTAATAGTAGTGTTATCAATATATTTTCCCAAATATAAAAATGGAGATTGTCTTTGAATTTTTTTTGAGGCAATGACCAAGCCAAATGATTGTAAGGACTGTTGTAAAAATTGAAAAGCAGTCTCTAATAAAGAAATATTATCAGTGGCTAAAAGTATATCATCCATATAATGTATGAGATATAACGATGGAAACCTTTTTCTCACAGGAGTCAAGGCCTGAGCCACATATTTTTGGCATAATGTAGGACTATTTGCCATGCCCTGAGGCAATACTTTCCATTGAAATCTCCTCATAGGTTCCTTAAAATTTAAGGCAGGCAAGCTAAAAGCAAAATGTTTTCTATCTTCAGGAAACAAAGGAATAGTGAAAAAACAATCTTTTAGATCTATAACTAAAAGATGATAATTGTGTGGTATGGCTGTTGGAGAGGGTAGGCCTGGTTGAAGAGCTCCCATTATTAGCATAGTTTTATTAACAGCTCTTAGATCCTGTAATAACCTATATTTTCCAGATTTTTTCTTGATAATAAAAATAGGAGTATTCCAAGGGCTACTGGAAATTTCTAAATGCCCTAATTGTTCCAGTACTAATTGTTCTGCAGCTTCTCATTTCTCCTTTGTGAGGGGCCATTGGTCCACCCATACAGGGTCATCAGTCAGCCAAGTAATTGGATCAGCAGTGAGTGGAGGAGAATCCAAGGCCCCTAAGAAAAACCCAAAGCTTGTCTATCATTTTTTATTTTCACATCAATAGGAGAGACAGTTCCTTGTTGATTTGTTCCCAGCCCTTTTGTGGGAAGAAATCCTTGATCCAACATATTAGAGACTTGAGAGTTTGGACTATAAAGTAATACTCCCATTTCTTTTAATATATCTCGGCCCCAGAGGTTTAAAGGCAGCCCAGGCAAAACATAAGGCTGGAAATATCCTGAATGGCCCTCACTATCTTGCCATAAAAAAAACTGACTACTTTGCATAGGAGAAGAACTTTGTCCTATTCCGTGAAGTTCTGTAATAGTAGGACTAATGGGCCAACGTTTAGGCCAGTGTATCTGCGTCATAACAGAGACATCAGCTCCAGTGTCTAACAAACCTGAAAAAACCTTTCCATTAATGGTTCATTTCATTTCTGGACGTTCTTTCCCTATCTTCTGAATCCGGTAGGCAGCATTAGACGATCCAAAAGCCTTTGTTTCTCTCTTTTGATGTTGTAAAATGTGTCCATGAGGTACAAAGGGCAAAAGTAGCAATTGTGCAATTTTATCACCAGGAGAAATAGTTATTATATTTTTAATAGTTTGTGCCATGACTTTTATTTCTCCTTCGTAGTCAGAATCTGTGACTCCTGGCATAATAGTTAAACCTTTCATGGTGACACTACTTCTTCCCAATAATAGTCCCATCAAACCCTTGGGTAAAGGTCCACAGATGCCCGTAGAGAGGGCCTGAGGACCCATTTCAGGAGTTAATACATATCGGGCGGAGGTGCTGAGCTCCAGTCCTGCGCTTCTTGGTGTTGCTCTGGAGAGCGAGGATATTGTATGTTTTTGTTTTTGGTTAATGTCTGATTGATAATTTGAGGAGGATACACAGACATTGCCCTTATTATTTGTTGGGGCCGGGGAAGGCCCCGGGAGGAGTTCCCCGACAGTGGTGGCCCATCCTTGTGGGCCACTGAGCAAAAATGTTGTGCCCAATGTTTTCCCCTATTGCATTTAGGGCATAAACCAGGGATTTTCTGACCATCTGGAGGTTTCTGAGTAGGGAAGGAAGGACTAGGGTTAGAATTAAAAGATCTACATTCTCTAGCAAAATGACCTGCCTTTCCGCATTTAAAACAAGTCTTCGTTTTCTTTTGATTGTTTTTGAACCCCACTTTAGTTAATGCTGCAGCCACAGCAGCACCCTGTATATAAGTAGGCCCAGTGTCTGCACAAAGGTGAATATAATCCTCCAATGTTCCCCGTTTTCTCCAAGGTCGAATCGCAGCCTGACATGCATTATTAGCATTTTCAACAGCAAGCTGCTTAACTACAATTGTACCAGTGAGTCCGTCCACAATGAGTCTCCCCACCGCCTGTGACAATCTATCTACAAAATCAGCATATGGTTCATCAGGTCCCTGTCTAATTGTTGAAAGATCCTCAGTTTTGTGTGTAGAAGGACATTTCCTCCAGGCTTGTAATGCCAAATGATTTATTTGAGGATAAGCAACAAAGGGATAAGTTAATTGATCTTGTAAAGAAAGATATTGTGCTTCCCCAATCAGCATATGATAATCAACTGGAATATTATGGGCAGCATTCTTTTCTGCTTGTTCAGCAGCCCGTTCATAAAAATCAAACTTCCATATTAAATAATCTCCACCATTTAAACAAGCTCGTGCAATAGACTTCCAATCAGCGGGGGGAAGAGCTTCTCCTGTCAACCATAGCAGCAGTAAAAGGAGCAGTGGGCCCATATTGAGCACAGGCAGATTTTCAATCTTTCAAAACTTTCAAAGGGAGAGCCTGATGCTCCCTAGTAGCTGGTTGAGGATTATTAGGACCAGGTCTTTCTATGACGGGACAACAGAAAATAGGATCTTCTCGTTTTATTGCTCCTTGTACAGCGCGCTGCAAGGGACTGAGCATTTTTACAGATGTAGATTTTTGAGCAAGACAGTCCTTATTAACCTGCAGCTTTCTCACTGACTTATCTATCACAGCCATTAGAAAATCATCCTCAGGATAGTTCTCTCTTTTATGTTTACAAGCCTCATCTGTTAAGTCAAAATGTTCCTCTTCATCTAAACTATTTAAATTAATTAGCTCTTTCGGTTTAGGAAGCGGCGACACAGTAGCTGATAATACAGTCTCT
>NW_020839975.1:0-4268 GCF_003676395.1 Aethalodelphis obliquidens | reverse complement strand
GAAATACAATTTACTTCTGTTCTACCATTGTCTCTAAAATTTATCAATTCCGGTAATGTGCTTGACAGGTTTATATATGAACTTCAGCAGACCAGTAAATGTACATTCATAGTAGGACTGTTCTCTAATCCAAAACACAAAACACAAAAACTGGAAAGACTAGAGTTCACTTTGTCAACACACATACAGATGCAGTGATGGTTAACGGTCCCAAAACAGAAGGTGAGCATGGGTGCAAGAGGTTAATCCCCAGGCTGGGGTCGGGTGCAGAGCTTGAGAGCAACACAGGTAGAAAAGGCTTTTGTCCTATCCTTGATTTTTGAGGTATGGAAATTCACAGGTCACTACCTTCATTTCAAAATGAATGAATGCACTATTCAATTTTTTAAAACAGTAGAAGTAAACATGAGTGATAATAAATTTCCAACTGTCGCAAATCAAATAAGATACTAAGAAAAATTAAATCATATGATTTAAGAATGAAGTGGAGAGATTGTCCAAGATGGTAGCATTCAAACACCCAGAGCTTGATGCCTCTCATGGGCACACCAAAGTCACAGCTGTTTACAGAACAGCAATTGATGAAAAAGGCCGGGACCTAACGTAAAAAATGTTTTAGAGCTAAAGATATAAGGAAGGCACCTCAGCAAGACAAGAAGGAAGGGAAAAATCTCAATAGAGTCAAGACCCATACCACCAGGTGGGTGGCCCACAAATGGGAGAATAATTACAATTTCTGAGGTGCTCCCAGGTAGCGAGGGGTATGAACAGAACATCAGGCTCCCAATCCTGTGCTGGAAAGAAGAGCTCCTAGAAAGTTGGGCTTTGAAGACCAGTAGTGCTTATTTTCCAGAGAGCCAGACGGTTGTGGGAAAAGGGAGTCCACACTTAAAAGATGCTCACAGGGCTTCCCGGGGGGGTGCAGTGGTTGACAGTCCGCCTGCCGATGCAGGGGCCACGGTTTCATGCCCCAGTCCGGGAGGATCCCACATGCCGTGGGCAGCTGGGCCCGTGAGACATGGCTGCTGAGCCCGCGCGTTGCGAGCCTGTGCTCCACAACGGGAGAGACCACAACAGTGAGAGGCCCGCATACCGCAAAAAAAAAAAAAAAAGAGGCTCACAAAATCCCACATGACCCGAGAATCAGAAAAGAAGCAGTCATTTGAAAGGATCCTGGGTCACACCTACCTCCTGATCTTGGAGACTCTCCCAGAGAGACAAGAGGCAACTACAGCACAGCCTCAAGGACATAGACACTGGCAGCAGCCATTTGGGGGAGCTCCTTCTACCTCGTGGCCACTGGTACCAGCAACCATAATTTCAGAATCCTCCCTCTATCTTTTTAGCCTCAGGACCTAACCCTACCCACTTCCACCGGACCACAGACACAAGTACTAGGATGCCGCAGGCCAAGCAACTAACTGAGCAGGGACATAGCCCCATCCACCAGCAAACAGGCTGCCTTCAGACCCTCTTAATGCACAGCTGCCCCCTGGACACGGTCCCAGCCACCAAAAGCCCCAGGACCAGCCTCCACACCTCAGTGGACAGGCACCAGCCCCAGAGTCCCTGGCCCCTCTGACAAGTGAGCCTGCTCTGGCCTTGGAATCAGCCTCACCGTTGGCAGGTGATTACTGCACAGGGACTGGATGGAGCTTGGATGTACCCAACAGCAAACCTGCTCTAGCAGTGGGATCAGCCTCATACACCAACAGGCATGCACCAGCTCCAGGAATACCACAGCCCAGCAGCCTGTGTGACCAGAAGACTCACTTGCAGGCCAGAAGCAGCCTTGGACTCAGCTGGGTCCTGACCCTGCCCATCAGAATGCCAACACAAGATTCGGGATACCACAGACCCTGCAGATAGCTGTGTCCGGTACAGTGATCCAACACCAACTCTGCGACTCCTGGGCCCTGAAGCCAGAACTCAGGACCTGTGTCTTCCTCCCAGTAGCCAGCATAGCCCCAGGACCAGTGACTGGGCACTAGCCCTGATATCACCTGGACTGCAATTCCACCCATAAGTGAACCAACACTAGATTTGGTGTCCCCCAGCGTTGTGCAGCCAGCTGCCGTATGATTTAGCCTCACCAAGCAGCACAGACAGCCTCCATACAAGGCAGAGTCTAGCAAACAAGCACTCTGGGGACAGCCAAGCCTATGAGACCACCCACAGTAGTCAGCCCACCACAACAGAAGAGCCCAAGCAGCCCACATAGGAGGTACACCTAGAACATATAGTTCTAGTGACCAGGGGACAGTGGGCTGCTGGGACACATAGGACCTCTCCTACAAAAGGCCACTTCTCCAAGGTCAGGAAATGTAATGAACCTACTACATATATAGCAATAAAAACAGCAAGTTAAGAAAAATGAGGTGACACAGAAACACGATCCAAATGAAGGAACAAGATAAGAACCCAGAAGATGTAAGTAAAATGGAGATAGCCAATCTCCTCATCAAAGAGTTGAAGGTAATGACTATAAAGATGATCAAAGAACTCAGGAGAAGAACGGACGACCAGAGCAAGAAGTTAGAATTTATAAAAAAGGAGTTAGACCATTAAAGAACAACAAAACAGAAGTGAGGAATACAATAACTGAAATGGAAAATACACTAAAAGGAAAATACTGTAGACTAAATGATACAGAGGAATGAATCAGAAAACTGAAGGACAGAGTGCTGGCAATCACTGAAGATGAACGGTAAAACAATAGATTAAAATGAAATGAGGAAAGTTGAACAGACTTGTGAAACAACATCAAGTGTACTAATATTTGCATTATACTGGTCCCAGAAGCAAAAAGGAAAGAGAAAGCAGTGTAGAACATACCTGAAGACATAAAAGCTGAAAACTTTCCTAACCTGGGAAAGAAAAAAGACATCCATGTCCAGTAAACACAGTAAGGCCAAAACAGGATCAACCCAAAGAGGACCACACCAAGACTCATTGTAATTAAAATGGCAAAAAAATAAAGATAAAAAGACACTATTAAATGGAGCAAAGGAAAAGCAACAAGTTACAAACATGGGAACTTGCATAAAGTTATCAGCTGACTTCTCAGGATAACCTCTGCATGCCAGAAGGGAGTGGCATGGTATACTTAAAGTCATGAAAGGGAAAAATCTATAACCAAAAATACTCTACCCAGCAAGGCTCTCCTTCATATTTGATGGTGAGATGTAAAGTTTTACAGAGACGCAAAACTCAAAGAGCTCAGCATCGCCAAACCAGCTTTATGAGAAATCTTAAAGGGGCTTTTCTCAGTGAAAAAGCAAAGGCCACAGCTGAAACATAAAAATTAGGAAAGGAAACTTACTAAAGGAAAAAACTGAATTGGATAAGGCAAATATTCAACAAAGGCAGTAAATCAACCATGCACATAGCTAGTAGGAAGGATGAAAGAAAACACTAATAAAATCATCTATATTCACAATAAGAAGTTAAGGGACACACAAAACAAGTAGATGTAAAATATAAGGTCAAATTCAGTAACTGTGGGGGAGCAGAGTAACAATGCAAGGTTGTTAATATCCATGTGAAATTAAGAGCTCAGCAACTTAAATAATCACACACACACACACACACACACACACACACACACACACAACTGAAAGAAATCCAAACATAATATTAAAGATATTCCTCACATCACAGATGAAGAGAATAAAAAGGGAAGAAAGGAACACTGAAGAAATTAAAGAGGGATTCTAAAAATACCCAAGACAAATGAAAATGAACACACAATGATCCAAAATCTATGGGACACAGCCAACGCAGTTCACAGGGGGAAGTTATAGTGATACAAGCTTATTCTTAGGAAACAAAAAAAATATCAAATAAACAACTTAACATTACACCTGAAGGAATTAGAAAAAGAAGAAAAAACAAAACTCAAACCTGTCAGAAAGAAAAAAAAATTAAGGAAACAGTACCATATGCAATCACACCAAAAAGAATAAGATACCTAGGAACAAACACACCTAAGCAGGTAAAAGACATGTACTCAGAAATCTATCAGCCATTGGTGAAAGAAGTTGAAGGCAACAGAAAAAGATGGGAAAATATAGCAGGTGCATGGACTGGAAGAATTAATACTGTTAAAATAAGCATACTACCAAAGACCATCTACAGATTTAATGCAATCCCTACCAGAATACCAAAGCATTTTCACAAAACTTGAAAAAGTAATTTTAAAATTTGTATAGACACACAAAGACCCCAAATAGCCAAACAATCTTGAGAAAGAACAGAGCTGGAGGCAT
>NW_020839974.1:1792-4273 GCF_003676395.1 Aethalodelphis obliquidens | reverse complement strand
CTTGGTATTCCGTAGGTCTTTGGTGATTATATATTTCACATGTGTTTCTATATCTATGTTAACCCCAATATCCTAATGTATCCAGTCCTCACACCTTTCCATTTGGTGAACCATAACTTTGTTTAATGAATCTGTGATTGCCTTTCTCTGTGGAAATATCTTCATTGGTATCAATTTTTAGCTAACACCTATAAGTGATATTATAGGATATGTGTCTTTTGCTGTCTGACTTAGTACAATTTGCCTGATTACCTCTAGAATCATCTACGGTGCTGCAAATGGCATTGTTTCATTTTTTTCCCTAGATAATATTCCATCTGTACATGTACCAGTTCTTCTTTGTCCACTCACCTGTTGATGGACTTTTTGGTTGCCTCCATGTCTTGGCTATTGTAATACTGCTGCACTGCACATTTGCCTGCCTGTGTCTTTACAATTCTGTCTTCTTATGTTATAGGCCCAGGAGTGGGCATCCTGTATCATATGGTATCTCGGGGTTTACCATTTAAATGCACCACGATTCTGTGCTCATTATTGGCTCTTTCCAGGTTACATCCCACTTAAAGTTGAGGGTATGCATTTCTCCACAACACCTTCAGCATTTATTTATTTATTTATTTTTAATATCTTTATTGAAGTATAATTGCTTTACAATGGTGTGCTAGCTTGTGCTTTACAACAAAATGAATCAGTTATACATATACATATGTTCCCATATCACTTCCCTCTTGCGTCTCCCTCCCTCCCACCCTCCCTCCCCTCCAGGCGGTCACAAAGCACTGAGCTGATCTCCCTGTGCCATGCTGCTGCTTCCCACTAGCTATCTACCTTACGTTTGGTAGTGTATATATGTCCATGCCTCTCTCTCCCTTTGTCACAGCTTACCCTTCCCCCTCCCCATATCCTCAAGTCCATTCTCTAGTAGATCTCTGTCTTTATTCCTGTTTTACCCCTAGGTTCTTCATGACATTTTTTTCCCTTAAATTCCAGGTATATGTGTTAGCATACGGTATTTGTCTCTCTCTTTCTGACTTACTTCACTGTGTATGACAGACTCTAGGTCTATCCACCTCATTACAAATAGCTCAATTTCGTTTCTTTTTATGGCTTCAGCATTTATTGTTTGTAGTTTTCTTGCTGATGGATATTCTGACTGGTGTGAGCTGATACCTCTTTGTGGTTGAATTTGCATATGACTCATAATCCTTTGAAATTGAGCTTTAAGTCATGTCCTTTTTATTTTTCAAACTGTGATTACAGCTTAGCTCTTCAAAGTGTTTTCTAAAGTATGTGTTACATTTTGAAATTTATTGGCCATTACCTCCCTCAAAACATTTTGAGGGCAGGTTTCATTTACAGCCCTGCAGTACTTGTTCACATGAAGTGACCATTAGCACAGGCTTTAAAGCTGCTTTTGCAGGTAACGGCCAGATTGCGGCAGCCTTTCTTTGTTCCCCATGCTGGTACTAGGGAAACAGAGTTTCCGGCCGGTGGTCTTCCTCGGTTATAAATTAGAGTGGAATGTGCCCGGATAAACCCCCAAAGGCTGATGTCTCCTTACTTTTGTTTGTTTTTTTAATTTAATTTATATTTTTATCGGAATAATATTCCATTTTGTATATGGACCACTTCTTGGTGCATTGCTCTGTTGAGGGACATTTTCGTTGCTTCCAAGTGTTGGCTATATTAAATATTGCTGGAGTGCAAGATTGCCAGCTTGTGACTTTTTGATTCTCATTTTCTCAGGTGATAGTCCCAGCAGTGGGTATGACTGATTGACTAGTAGCTCAATGTTTACCTTTTCAAAGCACCTCCATTGTGTTTTCATTAGTGGCTCTTACCATGTCTCCCTTAGAGCCGAGGGTACGAACTTCTCCACAATCCCTTCAGCATTTATAGTTTGCAGCATTTTTGCTAATGGCCAATCTGACTGCTGTGACCTGATAGGTTTTTGTAATTTGGGTTTGCATGACTTTAAAAATTCCTAAAATTCATCATTTTCCACGCCTTTTTCCTTTCTGTTAAAAATCAAGTGTGAGTACAATCTATCTCTTGAAGCTGTCTTCTTGGAAGGTTGCCCTCTTTTGAATTTTTGGTGGATATTCGACCCCAGGACTTTTTTGGAGGGCAGATGTCATTACAGAACTGCAAGTTTGGTGAATATTTAGTGACCATTAGCACTGGGTTTAAAGCTGCTGTTGTGGGAAACGGCCACAAGGAGGCAGCATTTGTCCTTTCCCAAATCTGGGTACTAGGGCAGCAGAGCCTTTCTGGAAGTCGTGGTCCTAGGTTTTAAGTTAGAATGGAATGTGCCAGGAGGAACGCCCATAAGTTTATGTCTCATTACATCTTGGTTTTTAAAATTTATTTAATCGGGGTAATGATTAGATATTGTTTGTCCAGATGTACACAATCTGGTTCATTTGTACAATATATATGTCTATTCATGTTCAGATCCTCTTCCCATGTAAAATATTACAG
>NW_020839974.1:0-1782 GCF_003676395.1 Aethalodelphis obliquidens | reverse complement strand
CATCAAAGGACCTACCAGATCACATGGTAGCTCAATTTTTACCCTTAAACGCACCTCCATTATGTTCTCACTACTGGCTGTTACCAGTTTACATCCCCCCCAGCAGCTGGAGGGTACACAGTTCTCTGAAACCCCTTCAGCATTTATTCTTTGTAGACTTTTTGCTGAAGAACATTCTGACGGCTGTGAGGTGAACATTTCTGTAATTGGATTTGCATGGCTTTATTCATTGCTGATGTTGCGCATTTTTCAATTCCCTTTTATTTTAAAGAGAAAAAAAAGAAAAGACAAAATGTGCGTAAAATATGCCTCTTGACATTGTCTTCTTGAAATGTTGACGTCTTTTGAATTTTCTGGTCGATTATGACCCCAGGACATTTTTGAGGCCCGGTGTCCTTTACAGTGCTGCACATATTTTGAATATTAAGTGACCATTACCTCTTGGTTTAAAGCTGCTGTTGTGTGAAACAGTCACAAGGCGGCAGCATTTCTCCTTTACCAAATCTGGTTACCAGGGCAACAGAGCCTTAATGGAAGTCCTGTTCTAGGTTGAAAATTAGAATGGGATGTGCCAGGAAAAATTCCTTTCAGTTTATGTCTCATTATTTCTTGTTCATATTTTTAATTTAATTTTTATTTTTTATCACAGCAAATTTGATTACAATGTTTTTTTTTTTTTGTTCTAGGTGTGCAAGATGTGGTTCTTTCACACACATACATATATCTATTCTTCTTCGGAACCTTTTCCCAGGTAGGTTATGACACAATGTTGAGTAGTCTTCTCTTGGTATTCCGTAGGTCTTTGGTGATTATATATTTCACATGTGTTTCTATATCTATGTTAACCCCAATATCGTAATGTATCCAATCCTCACACCTTTCGATTTGGGGAACCATAAGTTTGTTCAATGAATCTGTGATTGCCTTTCTCTGTGGAAATATCTTTATTGTTATCAATTTTCAGGTAACACCTATAAGTGATATACGTTAGGTGTCTTTCACTTTCTCACTTACTACAAGTTGCATGGTTACCTCTAGACTCATCTATGGTGCTGCAAATGGCATTGTTTCATTTTTTTCCCGAGCTAATATTCCATCTCTACATGTAACAGTTCCTCTTTGTCCACTCATCTGTTGATGGACTTTTGGTTGCTTCCATGTCTTGGCTATTGTAATACTGCTGCAGTGCAGATTTGCCTGCCTGTGTCTTTCCAATTCTGTCTTCTTATGTTATAGGCCCAGGAGTGGGCCTGCTGGATCATATAGTAGCTCAATATTTACCTTTTAAAGGCACCTCCACCCTGTTCCCATTAGTGACTCTTACCAGGTTATGTCCCACTTCAAATTAAGGGTATGCATTTCTCCACAACCTCTTCAGCATTGATCGTTTGTAGTTTCTTTCCTGATGGTTATTCTGAATGGTGTGAGCTGATACCTCTGTGTGGTTGGATTTGCATGTGTCTCATAATCCTTTGAAATTGAGCTTTCAGGCATGTCCTTTTATTTTTCAAACGGTTATTACAGCTTAGTTCTTCAAATGGTTTTCTTGAAATATGTGCCACATTTTGAAATACTTTGGCCTTTACCTCCCGCAAGACATGATGAAGGCAGGTTTCCTTTACAGCTGCAGGACTTGTTCATATGAAGTGACAATTAGCATAGGTTTTAAAGCTGTTTTTTCAGGTAATGGCCAGAGGGTGGAGCATTTCATAATTCTATGAAACATAACTGAACACACAATATATATTTTTTCTTTTAAATTTCCATTGTTACTTTTTTAAA
>NW_020839973.1:0-4274 GCF_003676395.1 Aethalodelphis obliquidens | reverse complement strand
CAAGAAAATCCCTCAGTGGGGCCTGAAACACCTGGCACCAGCCTTGACAGGATTCTTCTTCCCTAGGGACACAGGGGAACTAATAAGTCCAAGGTAAGCCCCCTTTCCCCTTTCCTCTAAGATATCTGCATGTCTGCATTGAAGGAAAGGGGTGCCATCCACTAAACCTACACATAGACCTCCTCTGATCTCAGAAGCGTCTTCTGCTCTTCTGAAATGTTCATCTTCATAAATAAAGAGAAACTTTTCCCTATGCCCCAAATGAAGCAAAATAAAGTCTAATTGAATTTTACCTTGAGTCCACAATTTCTGTGCCAAAGCAAATAATGAAAATGGTCAGAGGAGGCCCCTCTCTTTGCTGGGGGAAGACTCAACCATGAGAGACTCAGCTATGAGGACAACCCCTCTGTCTTGGTCATCCCCATCAGCTCTGGGGCCCAGGACCCTTCAGGCAATTGAAGACCCTCACCATCAAGGAGGATATTGCTTGAGCATTGAGTCTGACAGTGAATAAAACCTGGGTGAGACCAATCTCTGTCTCTAGTGGCCCAATATTTCCATCCCATTGACATTAAGAAAAAGAGAAGAGTCAGGCCTAGAGAAAGGAGGTATCCCTAAGTTGGGAAGACCCTGAAAAGACACCACAGTTGGTGCTCCAGCTAAAGAGTTTGCCTCTACCCACTGATGTCGGCCACTCAGCCAAAACTCTTGCTAAGATATGTGCTGCCCCCAACAAGTAGGAGAACTCTCTCCTACCCTCATGCCACAGTCTATTGCACTGATTCTAAAGTTATATGGTAATGGACTCAGCATCAGAGAATTATTTTATTTAATTTTATTTCAACAGACTTATTGAACCATAACTGATGTACAAAAACCACATGCTTAACGTATACAATTTGATGAGTTTGGACATATACGTACACCTGTGATGCTATCACCACAATCAAGGTAATAAACATATCCATCACCTCCAAAAGTTTCCTTAGTCCCTTTCTGAGTGTGTCATAAGAATGCTTAACATGAGATCTACCCTTTTAACAAATGTTTAAGTGTAAAGTATTGTATTGTTAATACAAGCACTATGTTGTATAACAGATCTCTAGAACCCAGTCATCTTACGTAACTAAAACTTTATACCCATTGAGCAACAACTCACCATTTATTCTTCCCCCCAGTCCCTGGCAACCACCATTCTACTCTCTGCTTCTATGACTTTGACTAATTTAGATGCCTAATATAAGAGGACTCATGCTGTCCTTGTCCTTCTGTGACTGGCTTATTTCACCTAGCATAATGTCCTCTGGGTTCATCCATGTTGTCACAAATGGCAGGATTTCCTTCTTTTTAAGGCTGAATAATATTCTATTGAATATTATTCTATTGAATATAGATAATATTATTCTTATTTAGAATAATAATAGAATATTATTCAATAATATTCTATTGAATATAGAATATCTGAATGATATTCTATATCATTTTCTTTATTCATTCATCTTCTGATGGATATTTAGGTTGTTTCCATATATTGCTGTCGTGAATAATGCTGCAATGAACATGAGAGTGCAGATCTCTTTGAGATCCTGATTTCAACACAAAATGATTTTAGACCAAAATAAAAAGAACTGTTTTTACACACAGCACCCTCTCTTCTAAGAACAAAGACAGGAATCCACAAGGGCTGAAGCAGAAAAGAAATCTAAGTGAGAACAGTATTAGAATTGCCCCTAAGGCCTGGACCAAGCTCATGCTCCTGACTCCTTCTTCCCTTGGATGAAATTTTTGCAGGAGGCTCCATGATTGATGATGAATATAAGTTACTGTTGGGAACACCCCACCAGTTCTATAACTAGGTTTGAATCCAGTGGGGTGAGGTTTAAATTGAGTTACTTCAGCTACGCAAGTTCTGAACAGTCCCATACAGTCTCTATGTGAAGATAAGAAATGTCCTCAATTCTGAGAGCCCTTTTCTTCTAACTAAAGATAATAAGAGGTTGTATTTATTAAGCACCTATTACACGCCATCTGTGTCATAGACATTCCCTCATTTCATCATTACGAGCCCTGCAGGATAGGTTTTATTATTCCTATTTTACCCACTTCTGCCGTGACACATCTTCTTGTTGGGGATAAGACTGCAGGCAGCCTGAAACAGGACATGAAAAATATTATGGCCGATAAACATTAGCTGCTGTAACAAGTCCTGGCCAGGGTGTATCACAGGCTAGAAGTTTTCATTCTCTCTCACAACACAAAGCCCACAAATTAGAGGACACCCGGTCCTGACCATTCACGCCAGCATCTGCTTCCCTGGACTCTTTTCTTTAATAACCAAAACCATTTTTCCTAAGAACTCTTTGAATCCTGAGTCTGGTACATTCTATAGGTATTTAAGACTCAGCAGTCAAGTGACTGATGGAGTGGGGAAGGGGTGTGGAGGATGATAAGTGAGAACTCACTGGTGTTGAAAGTTTAGCAGGGCTTTGCCACAAGAACTCAACCAAAATAATAATACTCATGGTGCAGGGTATTTGTTTAAAAGTTTGATGCAGGGCTTCCCTGGTGGCGCAGTGGTTGAGAGTCCGCCTGCCGATGCAGGGGACACGGGTTTGTGCCCCGGTCCGCGAAGATCCCACATGCCGCGGAGTGGCTGGGCCTGTAAGCCGTGGCCGCTGAGCCTGCGCGTCCGGAGCCTGTGATACCCAACGGGAGAGGCCACAACAGTGAGAGGCCCGCGTACCACAAAAACAAAACAAAACAAAACAAAACACAAAAAAGTTTGATGCAGTTCCAGTTAGGATGTAGAGAGTCAGAAGAGACTACTGTTTCCATTATAACAACAAGACCAAGCCAAGTATGCTACAAAATCATAGTGTTTTGGAAGCACATCAGAGAGGTGACAACATAAAGAAACCCAAATGAACTAAATTCCAGAAAGTGGCAAACTCTTCCTGGGGGAGAAGACAAAGATCCACCATAGATAGGGAAAAGAGAAACCAGCTGAACTTTCAATGAACTGTTAACACCTGGGTGTAGGCTGACATAGTGGATCAGAATACTTGGGGTCTCAGTCACAGGATAAATCTAACCCCACCAACAAATTCTTTGCAGCAGGCCTTCACCAAGTGCATGGGGATGGCATTCCAAAGGCTTATAATAGGTCAGGAGTCTGTGAGAGATCCCTGTGAAATGCATGGAGACTTACCTAGTACAAGGCAGGGACCCACGCTGAGGTAGGACCAGGAGAACTGAGGAAAATCCCTCTGAGCCACTCTGGGACTTCACAGAGTGCTCAGCAGTGGTGTCCAAAAAATAAGATAAATAAAAATGAGATTCAAAGAAAAATGAGGCAAATAAACTGAGAGAACTCCTTCCCAGATCTTCCAGGCCTTCACCAAGAGCATTGCAGTGAATGTTTGAACACCAAGAACAGGGCAGAAGGATGGAGACAGATCCTTCAAAGAGCAGAGGCCAACAGCAGAAGAGACAAGGGCATACACACGAAAGGTAGCAAATACTAAAATAAAATAAAGTAAAATAAAATAGTTACATATAATACATATATATGTTTCTTTAAAAGACTACTGACTTGCAATAAGGCAAGAAAGAAATAAAAGGCATACAGATTGGAAAGAAAGTAGTCAAAGAGTAGTCATACACAGAAGAATCAGTATGTGTGGAGAAAAACCCTATGGACTCTAAAAACAAAGATTATTAAGTAAAATTGTTTGTTATTCAGAATACAGTGTCACCATACAAAAATTAGTTGACGTTCCATATACTAGCAACAACTAATTGAAAATGAAAATTTAAAAACCAATTCCATTTATAATAACAATTTTAAAATCAAGTATCTAGGAATAAATCTAATGAAAAATGTGCAAGACCACCACACTGAAAACTACAAGGCACTGCTTAGAATAATTAATGACTTAAATATGTAGAAATAAACATCAGGTTCATGGATTCAAAAAGGCAATAGTATTAGGTATCCATACCTCCAAACTGATCTATAAATAAAAAGATATCCCAATCAACATCTTAGCTAACAAGTTGATTCTAAAATGTATATGAAAGGCAAAAGTCCTAGAATGACCAAAACAAACAGCCTCAAAAAAAAAAAGCAAAGTTGAAATATTTACACTACCTGACTTCAAGACTCACTAAAAAGCCACCATAATCAAAACAATGTAGTATTGACATAAGATAGACAAATAGATCAATGAAACAAAATAGAGGCTTCAGAAATAGACCCATATATATAGTACCAA
>NW_020839972.1:3526-4275 GCF_003676395.1 Aethalodelphis obliquidens | reverse complement strand
GTAGTGTATATATGTCCATGCCTCTTTATCGCTTTGTCACCGTTTACCCTTCCCCCTCCCCATAGCCTCAAGTCCATTCTCTAGTAAGTCTGTGTCTTTATTCCTGTTTCACCCCTAGGTTTTTCATGACATTTTTTTTTTAAATTCCATATATATGTGTTAGCATACGGTATTTGTCTCTCTCTTTCTGACTTACTTCACTCTGTATGACAGACTCTAGGTCTATCCACCTCATTACAAATAGCTCAATTTCGTCTCTTTTTATGGCTGAGTAATATTCCATTGTATATGTGTGCCACATCTTCTTTATCCATTCATCCGATGATGGACACTTAGGTTGTTTCCATCTCTGGGCTATTGTAAATAGAGCTGCAATGAACATTTTGGTACATGACTCTTTTTGAATTATGGTTTTCTCAGGGTATATGCCCAGTAGTGGGATTGCTGGGTCATATGGTAGTTCTATTTGTAGCTTTTTAAGGAACCTCCATACTGTTCTCCACAGTGGCTGTATCAATTTACATTCCCACCAACAGTGTAAGAGGGTTCCCTTTTCTCCACACCCTCTCCAGCATTTATTGTTTCTAGATTTTTTGATGATAGCCATTCTGACTGGTGTGAGATGATATCTCATTGTAGTTTTGATTTGCATTTCTCTCATGATTAGTGATGTTGAGCATTCTCTCATGTGTTTGTTGGCACTCTGTATATCTTCTTTGGAGAAATGTCTATTTAGGTCTTCTGCCCAT
>NW_020839972.1:2767-3426 GCF_003676395.1 Aethalodelphis obliquidens | reverse complement strand
GCAAAAGCTTTTAAGTTTCATTAGATCCCATTTGTTTACTCTTGTTTTTATTTCCATTACTCTAGGAGGTGGGTCAGAAAGAATCTTGCTGTGATTTATGTCATAGAGTGTTCTGCCTATGTTTTCCTCTAAGAGTTTGATAGTTTCTGGCCTTACATTTAGGTCTTTAATCCATTTTGAGCTTATTTTTGTGTATGGTGTTAGGGAGTGATCTAACTTCATACTTTTACATGTAGCTGTCCAGTTTTCCCAGCACCACTTATTGAATAGGCTGTCCTTTCTCCACGGTACATTTCTGCCTCCTTTGTCAAAGATAAGGTGATCATATGTGCGTGGGTTTATCTCTGGGCTTTCTATCCTGTTCCATTGATCTATCTTTCTGTTTTTGTGCCAGTACCATACCGTTTTGATAACTGTAGCTTTGTAGTATAGTCTGAAGTCTGGGAGCCTGATTCCTCCAGTTCCTTCTTTCGTTCTCAAGATTGCTTTGGCTATTCGGGGTCTTTTGTGTTTCCATACAGATTGCAAAATTTTTTGTTCTAGTTCTGTGAAAAATGCCAGTGGTAGTTTGATAGGGATTGCATTGAATCTATAGATTGCTTTCGGTAGTACAGTCATTTTCACAATGTTGATTCTTCCAATCCAAGAACATGGTATAT
>NW_020839972.1:984-2667 GCF_003676395.1 Aethalodelphis obliquidens | reverse complement strand
GATTTCA
This sequence comes from Aethalodelphis obliquidens, assembly GCF_003676395.1. Lineage (NCBI taxonomy): Eukaryota > Metazoa > Chordata > Mammalia > Artiodactyla > Delphinidae > Aethalodelphis > Aethalodelphis obliquidens. Next base: position 2,660 of record NW_020839972.1, on the reverse strand, counting down.
CTTTCAGATTTTTCATCATTAGTATATAGGAATGCCAGAGATTTCTGTGCATTAATTTTGTATCCTGCCACTTTACCAAATTCATTGATTAGCTCTAGTAGTTTTCTGGTAGCATCTTTAGGGTTCTCTATGTATAGGATCATGTCATCTGCAAACAGTGGCAGCTTTACTTCTTCTTTTCCGATTTGGATTCCTTTAATTTCCTTTTCTTCTCTGATTGCTGTGGCTAAAACTTCCAAAACTATGTTGAATAAGAGTGGTGAGAGTGGGCAACCTTGTCTTGTTCCTGATCTTAGTGGAAATGCTTTCAGTTTTTCGCCATTGAGGATGATGTTTGCTGTGGGCTTGTCATATATGGCCTTTATTATGTTGAGGAAAGTTCCCTCTATGCCTACTTTCTGCAGGGTTTTTATCATAAATGGGTGTTGAATTTTGTCAAAAGCTTTCTCTGCATCTATTGAGATGATCATATGGTTTTTCTCCTTCAATTTGTTAATATGGTTTATCACATTGATAGATTTGCGTATATTGAAGAATCCTTGCATTCCTGGAATAAACCCCACTTGATCATGGTGTATGATCCTTTTAATGTGCTGTTGGATTCTGTTTGCTAGTATTTTGTTGAGGATTTTTGCATCTATGTTCATCAGTGATATTGGCCTGTAGTTTTCTTTCTTTGTGACATCCTTGTCTGGTTTTGGTATCAAGGTGATGGTGGCCTCGTAGAAGGAGTTTGGGAGTGTTCCTCCCTCTGCTATATTTTGGAAGAGTTTGAGAAGGATAGGTGTTAGCTCTTCTCTAAATGTTTGATAGAATTCGCCTGTGAAGCCATCTGGTCCTGGGCTTTTCTTTGTTGGAAGATTTTTAATCACAGTTTCAATTTCAGTGCTTGTGATTGGTCTGTTCATATTTTCTATTTCTTCCTGATTCAGTCTTGGCAGGTTGTGCATTTCTAAGAATTTGTCCATTTCTTCCAGATTGTCCATTTTATTGGCATAGAGTTGCTTGTAGTAATCTCTCATGATCTCTTTTATTTCTGCAGTGTCAGTTGTTACCTCTCCTTTTTCATTTCTAATTCTATTGATTTGAGTCTTCTCCCTTTTTTTCTTGATGAGTCTGGCTAGTGGTTTATCTATTTTGTTTATCTTCTCAAAGAACCAGCTTTTAGTTTTATTGATCTTTGCTATTGTTTCCTTCATTTCTTTTTCATTTATTTCTGATCTGATTTTTATGATTTCTTTCCTTCTGCTAGCTTTGGGGTTTTTTTGTTCTTCTTTCTCTAATTGCTTGAGGTGCAAGGTTAGGTTGTTTATTCGAGATGTTTCCTGCTTCTTAAGGTGGGCTTGTATTGCTATAAACTTCCCCCTTAGAACTGCTTTTGCTGCATCCCACAGGTTTTGGGTCGTTGTGTCTCCATTGTCATTTGTTTCTAGGTATTTTTTGATTTCCTCTTTGATTTCTTCAGTGATCACTTCATTATTAAGTAGTGTATTGTTTAGCCTCCATGTGTTTGTATTTTTTACAGATCTTTTCCTGTAATTGATATCTAGTCTCATGGCGTTGTGGTCAGAAAAGATACTTGATACAATTTCAATTTTCTTAAATTTACCAAGGCTTGATTTGTGACCTAAGATATGATCTATCCTGGAGAATGTTCCATGAGCACTTGAGAAAAA
>NW_020839972.1:0-884 GCF_003676395.1 Aethalodelphis obliquidens | reverse complement strand
GTTTAATGTATCATTTAAAGCTTGTGTTTCCTTATTTATTTTCATTTTGGATGATCTGTCCATTGGTGAAAGTGGGGTGTTAAAGTCCCCTACTATGAATGTGTTACTGTCGATTTCCCCTTTTATGGTTGTCAGTATTTGCCTTATGTATTGAGGTGCACCTATGTTGGGTGCATAAATATTTACAATTGTTATATCTTCCTCTTGGATCGATCCCTTGATCATTATGTAGTGTCCTTCTTTGTCTCTTCTAATAGTCTTTGTTTTAAAGTCTATTTTGTCTGATATGAGAATTGCTACTCCAGCTTTCTTTTGGTTTCCATTTGCATGAAATACCTTTTTCCATCCCCTTACTTTCAGTCTGTATGTGTCTCTAGGTCTGAAGTGGGTCTCTTGTAGACAGCAAATATATGGGTCTTGTTTTTGTATCCATTCAGCCAATCTGTGTCTTTTGGTGGGAGCATTTAGTCCATTTACATTTAAGGTAATTATCGATATGTGTGTTCCTATTCCCATTTTCTTAATTGTTTTGGGTTCGTTATTGTAGGTCCTTTCCTTCTTTTGTGTTTCTTGCCTAGAGAAGTTCCTTTAGCAGTTGTTGTAGAGCTGGTTTGGTGGTGCTGAACTCTCTCAGCTTTTGCTTGTCTGTAAAGGTTTTAATTTCTCCATCAAATCTGAATGAGATCCTTGCTGGGTAGAGTAATCTTGGTTGCAGGTTTTTCTCCTTCAACACTTTCAATATGTCCTGCCACTCCCTTCTGGCTTGCAGAGTTTCTGCTGAAAGATCAGCTGTTAACCTTATGGGGATTCCCTTGTGTGTTATTTGTTGTTTTTCCCTTGCTGCTTTTAATATGTTTTCTTTGTATTTAATTTTTGACAATTTG
>NW_020839971.1:0-4277 GCF_003676395.1 Aethalodelphis obliquidens | reverse complement strand
CGGGGCCTGCAAGTAGCACCCTCCCTTCTGATGACCAGCCCCTTCTCTGGGCCCAGAGCCCCCAGAGCCAGCCGGCCCCGTCCCCTTCCCCTCCTCACTCTGTCCTGGCCCCTCGGCAGAGGTCAATCAGGTGGGTGCCACTCTGCTTTGCCGGGGTGGTCAGGGGAGGAGAGGAGGAGGGACTTTGAATTCCTCTGCCTGCTCCTCTCAGCTGAAGCCTATGTCCCCGCCCACAGGGGGCTGGGCCTGGACCCTGTCAAGACTGCAAGGACTCATCAGCAGTCTCACCTGTTTGTTTTTTAATTTAATTTTATTGTCTTGCAGTAAGAGATCTACCCTCTCGCCAATAAAGCTGTTCTCTGTAGGACCATGTGGTACAGCAGAGTTCTAGAACTTCATCTTGCATTACTGAAGCTTTCCACCTGTTCATTATCAACTCCCCATTTCCCCCTCCCACAGCCCCTGGCAACCACCATTCTAGTCTTTGCTTCCCTGAGTTTGACTATTTAAAAACCTCATCTAAGTGGAATCATGCAGTCACCACCCCCAACTGGGTCTTATTGGTCATCGGAGTGTACACACTGCTCACAGCAACTGTGTTATCTTTTCATTCATTCAGGGCTGTTCTCAAACTTCACTGAGCATCAGCCTTTCCAAGGTTGCTGGAAATGGCAGACTCTCGGGTTTTTTCCTCTGAGACGCAGGTCAGCCTCCCATGTGATGCTGATACCGTTATTCAGGGATCTCACTTTGACAAAACAGAGCTTAACGAGACTCAGGATAACTCCAAGCAACGGAACCATCGAGTGTAACTTGCCCACAGGGATGAGCTGCTCATTTCTTGATCACTATCCTAACCAAACGGGCAAAACTGGATTCCTCCTCAGGAAGGTCTAGGAGGCAGAGGGGCTGGGCTGTAGGGATGGGTGGAGGGACAGAACTGATCACTGAACCCAGTCCTGGATGCTACCCTTCTGTGGGTAAGTTTCCTGTAACTGGACGTCATGTTACAGAGTCGATAAACCCGGGTGATCCCATCCACCTTCTCCACACACTCGATGCACCCAGGGTTGATTTAACTCATTTCCCAGATCACCTAACAGACCTCTCCGGCCTGCCTGGCTCTTCCATGCCCTTCCCTCCAGCAGTGGTGCATCCTCTGTCTAAGAGCACGGCCTCGTCGGAGTCGGAGAGAGAAGGTTACTCTGCAACAAGGGAAAGTTCTGCAGTGTCAGCCCCTCAGGGAGAGCCTCCTCAGGGCTCTCCCCTGAACAGAAGCACACGGCCCCAGCACTTGAACTGCCCACTCAACAGCCCTGCATTCAGCAGTGCCCCGCAGGCAGAGCCTGATGTGCTCAGAGAGGAAGGAGGTTTGGAGGACGGAGCCAGGAGAGTGGAGGGGGGAGAATGTGGATGGCGAGGGAGCCCAGGCTAAGGGGCGTGGGTGGCATCTATCCTTGCTTCCCCGCCACCCCGTCACTTTCCCCCAGCTGCCTCTGCATCCACCACAGTCCACGGGTCTACGAGGAAGAGCTGCCCTCTCATGCCCCCACCTATTCTGCTACTTGGCCACAATACAGCTTCATCAGGGCATTGACCTCTGTCATTGCTGTGTCCTTGAGGACTGAAGAGATATGGAAGGCGGACAATGCTAGCGTTCCCTCATCTCTGTTTTCTGAAGGATCGAAACTTAAGCCGTTGCCCAGGTTTCTGTGCTTTATCTGGGTGCTGCTGTGATAACTGATTTATAATGAGAAATATATATATTAGGTCTTCATCCCGTTTCTGGTACAGGGCTTCTACAATCCTTAGGATTTCCTAGATGATTAGACTGACACAGGTGTCTTTTGTTATGTTAATGACATGACTTTTGGTTGCACCTAAGGTTGACTACTGATTGCCTGGGAAACCAACCCCCTGATTAGAGGGTTGGAAATTTCAGTCCAACCTCCTGATCTCCAGGGAGGGGAGAAGGAATGGGGGTTGAATCAATGACCAGTGGCCATTAATTTAGTCAATCACGTCTATGTAATGAAGCCTCCGGAAAACCCCCCAAAATGGCGTTCAGAGACCTTCCAGGTTGCCCAACACCTGGAGATTTTGGCAGAGTGGAGTGATCAGAGAGGGCATGGAAGCTCTGCGTCCTTCCCCCATCTGTAGTTCTGTGCATGTCTTCTAACAGCTGTTTCTGATTTATATACTTTTAGAAGAAACTGGTGATCCAGCAAGTAAAATGTTTCTCTGGGTTCTGTGACTTGTACTAGCAAATTAATTGAACCGAAGGAGTAGGTTGTTGGAACAATACTACAAAGCTACAGTAATCAAATAGCATAGTATTGGCACAAAAAGACATAGGTATCAATGGAACTGAATAGAGAGGCCAGAAATAAACCCACACACCTATGGTCAATTAACCTCTGACAAAGGAAGCAAGAATATATAATGGGAAAAAGCGTCTCTTCAGTAAGTCCTGTTTGGAAAGTTGGACAACTGCATAAAAATCAATGAAGTTAGAACACACCCTCACACCATACACAAAAATAAACTCAAAATGGCTTAAAGACTTAAATATAAGACATGACACCAAAAAACTCCTAGAAGGGAACAAAGGCAAAGCATTTTCTGACCTAAAATCATAAATAATACTGATTTTTTTTTAGGTCAGTCTCCCAAGGCAATAGAAATAAAAGCAAAAGTAAACAAATGGGACCTAATCAAACTTATAAGCTTTTGCACAGCAAATGAAACCATAAACCAAACAGAAAGACAACCTACAGTCTGGGAGAAAATATTTGCAAATGATGCGACCGATAAGGGTTTAATATCTAAAATGTACAAACAAGTCAGTGAGAAAAAACAAACAACCCCAGAACTTCCCTGGTGGTCCAGGGGTTAGGATTGGTGCTTTCACTGCCATGGCCCAGTTTCAATCCCTGGTCAGGGAACTAAAATCCTGCAAGCCGCACAATGCAGCGCACACACACACACACACACACAATAATAATAATAATAATTAAATAAATAAAACAACCCAATTGAAAGATGGGCAGAAGACCTAAATAGACATATCCCCAAAGAAGACATACGGCTGGCCAAGAGTCACATGAAAATATGCTCATATTCACTAGTTATTAGAGAAATGGTAATCAAAACTACAATGAAGTTCCACCTAACACTGGTCAGAATGGCCACATTAAAAGGTCTACATGGGGTTTTCCTGATGGCGCAGTGGTTGAGAGTCCGTCTGCCGATGCAGGGAACTCGGGTTCGTGCCCTGGTCCGGGAAGATCCCACATGCCGTGGAACGGCTGGGCCCGTGAGCCATGGCCGCCGAGCCTGCGCGTCCAGAGCCTGTGCTCCGCAATGGGAGAGGCCACAACAGTGAGAGGCCCACGTAACGCAAAAAAAAACCCCAAAAACCTACACTTAAACTTAGCTGGACTCAATTTACGCTGAGTGATCTTGAAAATGTTAACACATTTAGAATTAAACAATAGAAAAAGTTCTCCCTTTCTCGGGCACCTCTGCCCCACTTTTCTCTGTTCAAGGTTGAGCTGAAAAGCCTTCTACCAATTTGACTCTGATGTTAAAGAGTATCTTACCCGTTCAGAGGACAGGAGTGCCTGGGACAGGTTTGCAGCAGCCCTGAAACCAGGGCTTATCAGATGAGGGGGTGTGTGTGCGCGTGCGCTGTAGGGGTAGCTAGCATTGACCTACTCAAAGGAAAAGCAAGTCAGCCTGGGAAACAGAGCAGATGAATGCAGCTTGCTCTCATTCAGATTCATACCTGCAGGTTCCAGAGTCCACGGACATCCGCATCAGCTCTTGCTTTTGTTCTATTAATGCAAAGTGTCTTCTCTTTAGTTTGACTAACCTTTGCTAATAATCATCCAGTTCTCCAACACTGTGAGAACAGTTTAGTTTCAAAGAGGTTTTACAACAGCAAGCTTGTACGGAACTTTCGTCCACTGGGTAGAGTTAAACTGATTCAATGGGTGGGGGAACACTGCCTGGCACCCCGGTAGACCCCAGATTTCACTTCTGGGAATGCTCCGGGGCCTGCAAGTAGCACCCTCCCTTCTGATGACCAGCCCCTTCTCTGGGCCCAGAGCCCCCAGAGCCAGCCGGCCCCGTCCCCTTCCCCTCCTCACTCTGTCCTGGCCCCTCGGCAGAGGTCAATCAGGTGGGTGCCACTCTGCTTTGCCGGGGTGGTCAGGGGAGGAGAGGAGGAGGGACTTTGAATTCCTCTGCCTGCTCCTCTCAGCTGAAGCCTATGT
>NW_020839970.1:0-4279 GCF_003676395.1 Aethalodelphis obliquidens | reverse complement strand
TGGGGAGGGGGAAGGGTGAGCTGTGACAGGGCGAGAGAGAGTCATGGACATATACACACTAACAAACGTAGTAAGGTAGATAGCTAGTTGGAAGCAGCCGCATGGCACAGGGAGATTGGCTTGGTGCTTTGTGACAGCCTGGAGGGGTGGGATAGGGAGGATGGGAGGGAGGGAGACGAAAGATGGAAGAGATATGGGAACATATGTATATGTATAACTGATTCACTTTGTTATAAAGCAGAAACTAACACACCATTGTAAAGCAATTATACCCCAATAAAGATGTTAAAAAAAAATTAAATACAAAGAAAAAATATTACAAGCAGCAAGGGAAAAACAACAAATAACATACAAGGGAATCCCCATAAGGTTAACAGCTGATCTTTCAGCAGAAACTCTGCAAGCCAGAAGGGAGTGTCAGGACATATTTAAAGTGATGAAAGGGAAAAACCTACAAACAAGATTACTCTACCCAGCAAGGATCTCATTCAGATTCAACAGAGAAATTAAAACCTTTACAGACAAGCAAAAGCTGAGAGAGTTCAGCACCACCAAACCAGGTTTATAACAAATGCTAAAGGAACTTCCCTAGGCAGGAAACACAAGAGAAAGAAAAGACCTACAATAACAAACCTAAAACAATTAAGAAAATGGTAATAGGAACATACATATCGATAACTACCTTAAATGCAAATGGATTAAATGCTCCAACCAAAAGACACAGACTGGCGGAATGGATACAAAAACCAGACCTGTATATATGCTGTCTACAAGAGACCCACTTCAGACCTAGAGACACATACAGACTGAAAGTGAGGGGATGGAAAAAGATATTCCATGAAAATGGAAATCAACAGAAAGCTGAAGTAGCAATTCTCATATCAGACAAAATAGACTTTAAAATAAAGACTATTACAAGAGACAAAGAAGGACACTACATAATGATCAACAGATCAATCCAAAAAGAAGATGTAACAATTGTAAATCTTTCTGCACCCAACATAGGAGCACTTCAATACATAAGGCAAATGCTAACAGCCATAAAAGGGGAAATCGACAGTAATACAATAATAGTAGGGGACTTTAACATCCCACTTTCACCAATGGACAGATCAACCAAAATGACAATAAATAAGGAAACACAAGCTTTAAATGACACATTAAACAGGATGGACTTAATTGATATTTATAGGACATTCCATCTAGAAACAACAGAATACACTTTATTCTCAAGTGCTCATGGAAGATTCTCCAGGATAGATCATATCTTGGGTCAGAAATCAAGCCTTGGTAAATTTAAGAAAACTGAAATTGTATCAAGTATCTTTTCGAACCACAATGCTATGAGACTGGATATCAATTACAGTAAAAAAAACTGTAAAAAATATAAACACATGGAGGCTAAACAATACACTACTAAATAACCAAGAGATCACTGAAGAAATCAAAGAGGAAATCATAAAATACCTAGAAACAAATGACAATGAAAATGCAACGGCCCAAAACCTATGGAATGCAGCAAAAGCAGTTCTAAGAGGGAAGTTTATAGCACTACAATACTACCTCAAGAAACAAGAAAAATCTCAAATAAACAACCCAGCCTTACACCTAATGCATTAGAGAAAGAAGAACAGAAGAAAACCCAAAGTTAGCAGAAGGAAAGAAATCATAAAGATCAGATCAGAAATAAATGAAAAAGAAATGAAGAAAACGAAAGCAAGGATCAATAAAACTAAAAGCTGGTTCTTGGAAAAGATAAACAAAATTGATAAACCACTAGCCAGGCTCATCCAGAAAAAACAGGAGAAGACTCAAATCAACAGAATTAGAAATGAAAAACAAGAAGTAACAACTGACACCGCAGAAATATAAAGGATCATGAGAGATTACTACAAGCAACTATATGCCAATAAAATGGACAACCTGGAAGAAATGGACAAATTCTTAGAAAAGCACAACCTTCCAAGACTGAACCAGGAAGAAATAGAAAATATAAACAGACCAATCACAAGCACTGAAATTGAGACTGTGATTAAAAATCTTCCAACAAACAAAAGCCCAGGACCAGATGGATTCACAGGCAAATACTATCAAACATTTAGAGAAGAGCTAACACCTACCCTTCTCAAACTCTTCCAAAATACAGCAGAGAGAGAAACACTCCCAAACTCATTCTATGAGGCCACCATCATCCTGATACCAAAACCAGACAAGGATGTCACAAAGAAAGAAAACTACAGGCCAATATCACTAATGAACATAGATGCAAAAATCCTCAACAAAATGCTATCAAACAGAATCCAGCAACACATTAAAGGATCATACACCATGATCAAGTGGGGTTTAGCCCAGGAATGCAAGGATTCTTCCATATATGCAAATCAATCAATGGATACACCATATTAACAAACTGAGGGATAAAAACCACATGATAATCTCAATAGATGCAGAAAAAGCTTTTGACAAAATTCAACACCCCTTTATGATAAAAACTCTCCAGAAAGTAGGTATAGAAGGAACTTACCTCAACATAATAAAGGCCATATATGACAAACCCACAGCCAACATCATTCTCAATGGTGAAAAACTGAAACCATTTCCACTAAGATCAGGAACAAGACAAGGTTGCCCACTCTCATCACTCTTATTCAACACAGTTGTGGAAGTTTTAGCCACAGCAATCAGAGAAGAAAAAGAAATAAAAGGAATCCAAATCAGAAAAGAAGAAGTAAAGCTGTCACTGTTTGTAGATGACATGATACTATGCAGAGAGAATCCTAAAGATGCTACCAGAAAACTACTAGAGCTAATCAATGAATTTGGTAAAGTAGAAGGATACACAATTAATGCACAGAAATCTCTTGCATTCCTATACACTAATGATGAAAAATCTGAAAGTGAAATTAAGAAAATACTCCCATTTACCATTGCAACAAAAAGAATAAAATATCTAGGAATAAACCTACCTAAGGAGACAAAAGACCTGTATGCAGAAAATTATAAGACACTGATGAAAGAAATTGAAGATGATACAAATAGATGGAGAGATATACCACGTTCTTGGATTGGAAGAAACAACACTGTGAAAATGACTCTACTACCCAAAGCAATCTACAAACTCAATGCAATCCCTATCAAACTACCACTGGCATTTTTCACAGAAATAGAACAAAGCATTTCACAATTTGTATGGAAACACAAAAGACCCCGAATAGGCAAAGCAATCATGAGAAAGAAAAACGGAGCTGGAGGAATCAGGCTCCCTGACTTCAGACAATACTACAAAGCTACAGTAATCAAGACAGTATGGTACTGGCACAAAAACAGAAATATAGATCAATAGAACAGGATAGAAAGCACAGAGATAAGCCCATGCACATATAGTCACCTTATCTTTGATAAAGGAGCCAAGGATATACAATGGAGAAAAGACAGTCTCTTCAATAAGTGGTGCTGGAAAAACTGGACAGCTACATGTGAAAGAATTAAATTAGAACACTCCCTAACACTATACATAAAAATAATCTCAAAATGGATTAAAGACCTAAATTTAAGTCCAGACACTATAAAACTCTTAAAGGAAAACACAGGCAGAACACTCTATGACATAAATCACAGCAAGATCCTTTCTGACCCACCTCCTAGAGAAATGGAAATAAAAACAAAAACAAACAAATGGGACCTAATGAAACTTAAAGCTTTTGAACAGCAAAGTAAACCATAAACAAGACCAAAAGACAACCCTCAGAATGGAAGAAAATATGTGCAAATGGAGCAACGGACAAAGGATTAAACTCCAAAATATAAAAACAGCTCATGAAGTTCAATATCAAAAATACAAACAACCCAATCTAAAAATGGGCAGAAGACCTAAATAGACATTTCTCCAAAGAAGATATACAGACTGCCAACAAACACATGAAAGAATGCTCAACATCATTAATCATTAGAGAAATGCAAATCAAAACTACAATGAGATATCATCTCACACCAGTCAGAATGGCCATCATCAAAAAATCTAGAAACAATAAATGCTGGAGAGGGTGTGGAGAAAAGGGAACCCTCTTGCACTGCTGGTGGGAATGTGAATTGGTTCAGCCACTATGGAGAACAGTATGGAGGTTCCTTAAAAAACTACAAATAGAACTACCATATGACCCAGCAATCCCACTACTGGGCATATACCCTGAGGAAACCAAAATTCAAAAAGAGTCATGTACCAAAATGTTCACTGCAGCTCTATTTACAATAGCCCGGAGATGGAAACAACCTAAGTGCC
>NW_020839969.1:0-4285 GCF_003676395.1 Aethalodelphis obliquidens | reverse complement strand
GCTGTGTAGAGATCCTGTCAGAGTCAGTGGGAGGGAGGGGGCGGAGCTCTCGAGGGCCGGTTGGCTGCAGCTCAGGCTCTATATGTCGGAGTCTGCGCGGGGCCCCGCGAGCTGAGGTGTCGACCCAGCCATTCTGCACTAGGAAATCGTGTCTGAAGTGCCGGATGTGGGACCTCTGCATGCGGAACCCTAGGAGCACGTGAAATTAGACAAAGCACAAAGGAAAAAAAGGTTAGATTTTATTTTATTGCCCAGATTCTATTTTTATCTCCCAGGAAGTTTTCATGGGCTTTGCCGGTGACAAACCCCTCCTCTGCCTTTTGTCCCTTTCCTCATTCTTGGGGCACTGAGGGTGCAGACCCCTCTTATGTAACTGCTTCGTGCTGTGTTGGGAGTCCTCATAACCCGGGGGGGGAGGGTCAGAACTTCTCCCCAGCAGCCTCCAGGTGAGGTTGATTGTCCCCAGGCCTCCTGCCTCACTGCTTGTCCGCCTGAGCACCAGCATTGGAAGTGTTGTAGATTCTAATGACCTTTAAGGGTCCAGGAAAGAGAGGCGCAGAGACGCTGGGGGTTCCGGTTTTACCCCGCCCCACATTTGTTCGGCCACCTTAGGCTGACGGTTTCTGCCAGCCTAGATGCTCTGACCAGTAGTCTGTGCTTTCTTCAGTTAGGCCCCTGAATTAACGTACAAACAGCACCAGGTGTCAGAGCCCTGCCCGCTCAACTCCCAGACAGTCCAGGGTCAGTGGTGATCAAGGACCATGATGGCCACTGAGTCAACAGCCTTTTGAAGTAAACAGGAGTCCAGCCGGTCTTATTGGCCACCATCAGCATGGTGTCTGTAGGCTTTTCTATGGTGACAGTGTGATATACGGTTCCCCCGCCAAGATTATTAGCTCCCCTCTGGGTGCAGTAAGTCCTGCAAGCAGTAGTCTACTCTTTTGGGACACACTCTTGTTGTTTTATGAGAGAAACTCCAGGTCAAGTGATGTTCACACGAGTCGTCATGGTGCCCTGTTGCCCCCGGTTATCTCTCTGGATGTTGGAGTTGGAGGGCCTCCTCACTCGAGGTCGGTGTGCCCACGGAGCGAACCCTGCAACTTCAGGGCATGGTTGGTGGTTAGGATCACCACGTGGGGTCCTTTTCCCTTAGGAGGGAGGTGGCCTTTTGGGCTGCTGATTTCCAGGTTTTTAGATACCGCCAGTATCTTGGCCAGATGTGGCAGTGGGCCAAGCCCCTTGGTGACCGTAGTTTATCCTACCTGGATGGCATTCTTGCATTGTTCCATTTCAAGTGGTCCCAGTTTTTGCACTAATTCTCCAATGGCGATTCACCTTTCACCGGGAATGTAAAGGTCAAAGGGTTTAGCTAAATTAGGGAGTTCCAGGGCAAGGGTCTGAATTGACTGCTCTTTCCATTCTTGAAAGGCCACTTCTGGATTCTATTCAAAAGGATCATCATCTTTTCCTTTCAGTGTTTCATATAGAGGCTCAGCTAGTAGACTGTAGTTAGGGATCCAGAAGCAGCAAACCCTGGCCTCCCCAGGAACCCCTAAGCTGTCTTCTAGTTTTAGAAAGGGGTAAGGCTGAAAATGGTTTCTTCCCTTTCCTGGGATGGGCTTCTCCGACCTTCTGTGAGAACGAAGCCCAGGCAGGTCACCGCAGTCTGTGATATTTGAGCTTTTTCTTGGACAACTTCTATCCTTTATTGGCTTGGTAGTTCAGAGGCCTCCTTAGTAGGGCTGGCGATCAGAATGTCGTCTGTGTACTGAAGGAGGGTTTCCTTTTCCAGAGGTAGAACTTTTAGGTCTTTAGCTAAGCTTTCCCCAAAGATGGTGTGGGAATTTTTGCACCCTTGGGGCAAGACGGCCCGGAAGTATTGTTTTAGTTGTATGTTGAGTCCTGCCACTCACAAGCCAAAATTTCTTGTGACTCTGGGACTAATGGAATACAAAAGAAGGCATCATTGAAGACTAATACAGAATACCATGTCCTGGTGGTTGGTAGAATGACCAGCAGGGTGTAGGAATTAGGAGCAACTGGAGGTATATCCTCGGTGGCTTCACTGACTGTCCTGACATCCTTTACCAGGTCCCCAGCAGCCCATGGGGCTCTCGTGGTCAGACCAATCCCAGAATATGGAGCTCACCTGGGCAGGTACCCCACCCCCACCCCAGCCCATGGGGCTCTCGTGGTCAGGCCCCTCCCAGGATACAGAGCTACCCTTGCAGGTACCGTGGCAGGGCTGGGCACACAGGAACCGTGCACATAGCCCTCATTGCAGAGCACCCCCAGCTCACCTGTCGCTCAGAGCTGACACAGAGCACCTCAGAGCAGGACTTGAACTAACAAACAGCAGCTGCGACAGGTCTGTGACCCTGGGCATCACTCCGTGAGGCCTCCCTCCACCTGGTCTTCCAGAGACTTCCACTGCACCCGGGGCACCAGGCCTCTGTCTCCAACCACCACCCACCCCTCCTCTCCCTGACTCCTGGGTTCCTCTCATTAGGAGAGGGTTTTCTTGAAGTTGTCTCCCACTCATGGGCCAGATAAAATGATTAGAAAACAAGCCAAAGCTGCAGCCCCTTGTCTATCCTGACTCTCAGGAGCCCACACCTGTTCCTTGGACCTGGCCGGTTCAGCAAGTTCCATTTTCTGCAACTGTGAGCCCCTGAGGGGTGATGATTGGCTGACCTGGGCAGCCTTACCGTGCCGGCCAGCCCTCCCCAGGTGTGCCTGGGTTGAGATCAATATAAATACCACTCCAGGCAGCAAGAGCCCCTGCAGCCGTGCCTGACGCCATTTTCTCTGCCCTGTCAGCAGTCTCGGGGCTGGGCTGGTGGGAGGGAGTGAGAGGCCACGGCTTTGTGGGTGGCCCAGTGTGAGTGGGGCTCTGCTGGACTTCCTGCAGCAGTTGCCAGGCTGCCACCTGCTAAAGAAGAGGATGTGTCACCCATACCTGCTGCTGGAATTTCTCCCTGGGCAGAGTTGAGGAAGGAAAAAAGCAGTGGGGGCAGGGACAGGATGGGTATCTCAGGCAGGGAAATGGAAATCCTCCAGAAGAGCACCCAGGGCCAGGACCATCCTGGTTGGCCTGCAGGCACCAAGTCGGCCGGCATGCTGTCACTCGTGTGGCTCTATGGCCCTTCGTCTAGGCTTTCAAGTCCTTGTATATATTCAGGTGTTTTACCCGGGAAGGGTGAACAGTTCAGCAGCAACTGGCCTGGGGCTCAGCTCACGTTTACTCACAGATGCCTCGGCACGGTGCCCCAGCTTTGCAATGAGGACGCTTGTTGCGTGGGGGCTGCTGGCTGAATGGGAGACGATTCCCCACCACTGACCAACTTCAGAATTGTTTACAACTGGAGCAAGTGCCCTGATACGGTTTTCCTCTGTGTAACTGGTGGGTTCTGTGTTTTTTTTCTCTTTTTCGTTTTTGGTTCAAGGTAGATTTTATTCCTCTTTTTTGTATTTACAGATATAAGCATGGAAATAATTTATTCATATAAATACATGTATGTGCAGGGAATAATTGTTTTTTCTGTTTTATTTTTTAAATTTTATTTCTTTTTAATTTTGAATTTTATTTTATATTTTTATACAGCAGGTTCTTATTGGTTATCTATTTTATACATATAAATGTATACATGCCAATCCCAGTCTCTCAACTCCTCCCACCACCACCCCCCCAACAGCTTTCCCCCCTTGTTGTCCATACGTTTGTTGTCTACATCTGTTGCTCTATTTATGCCTTGCAAAATGGTTAATCTGTACAGTTTTTCTAGGTTCCACATATATGCATGAATATACAAGATTTGTTTTTCTCTTTCTGACTTACTTCACTCTGTATGACAGTCTCTAGATCCATCGACGTCTCTACAAATGACCCAATTTCATTCCTTTTCATGGCTTAGTAATATTCCATTTTATATATGTACCACAGCTTTATGCATTCGTCTGTCTGTGGGCATTTAGGTTGCTTCCATTACCTCGATATTGTAAATAGTGATGCAATGAACATTGCGGTGAATGACTCTTTTTGATTTATGGTTTTGTCTGGGTATATGTCCAGTACTGGGATTGCTGTATCATATGGTAATTCTATTGTTAGTTTCTTAAGAAATTCCATATTGTTCTCCATAATGACTGTATCAATTTATATTCCCAACAATAGTGGAAGAGGGTTCCTTTTCTCCACACCCTTTCCAGCATTTTTTGTTTGTAGATTTTCAATGATGCCTATTCTACCAGGTGTGAGGTGATACCTCATTGTTGAATCCATTTC
>NW_020839968.1:0-4286 GCF_003676395.1 Aethalodelphis obliquidens | reverse complement strand
GCTGTACGCGGGCCTCTCACTGATGTGGCCTCTCCCGTTGCGGAGCACAGGCTCTGGACGCGCAGGCTCAGCGGCCATGGCTCACGGGTCCAGCCGCTCCGCGGCATGTGGGATCCTCCCGGACCAGGGCACAAACCTGTGTCCCCTGCATCGGTAGGCGGACTCTCAACCACTGCGCCACCAGGGAAGCCCAATCCCTCCTTTTTTTAACGCTTAATTTAACGAACACTTTGAATGTTGACTTTGGCCCAGATGCTGGGGATGTAAAAATGAAAATAAATAAATAAATAAAAGAAACTTGCCCCAGTATGATCTGACATTACGAGTGGGAATGACTCCTGCTTCTAACACTCCTTCCGTAGGGGCTGTGAGAACCCTCCTTACTCTGTGTCCTGTGGGGATCAAGGTAGGACCCACCTCCCACGGGTCCTTTAGGGAGGATTAACTACCTCTGTGCATCTCTAGCCCCGAGGGCAATGCCTGGGACAGGATAGGGCCCCGTGAGGTCTCCGGAGTCTAAGCCCAGACACCCTGCCTTCCACGAGGGTCCTCACTGCCACCCCAGTCCCACACGAGTGCCTTTTCCTCCCAATCCCGCTGTATTCCTCTACACATGCCGTGGCACAGTTGTAATCATTCTGTCCCGAAAAGCTTTCTTCCTAAAGCCAGGTGCAGGGACTCTCTCACCGTCCCCAACCTGCCCGTTTATTTTATAGACATTTCTCTATTTCATGAACTATTTAATGTGGTTCTTCTGTTCATCCCTAACTTCTTTTTAAAAGGATTACAATTTGCCTCTTGCAGAGACAACGGCCCAAACTCCAACTTGTTAATACTTTCAAACACCCTGTGAAAATGCAGGGATCAGGGTTTCATGGCAGCGGCCAACGTATGTTAATTTGGCTTCCAGGCATAGCGACCATAACACAGTTTGAGAAGGTGGCCCTCAGCTCATGGTGTGTTCCTCTGTGTATTATCCCAGCATGCGTGGTTTAATATTACTTAGACCTATTCTCTTTCTTTTTTTAAAAAAAGACAAAATGTAGAGGTATTGCCTGCCAAGTCAGTTGATTTATTGACAAAACGGGTCCTCAGTAATGCTATATACTTCAAAGGAAAGCAGTTCAAGCAGTTTGATAGAAAGTATATTGGGGAACAGCTTTTTAAGTTAGCAAGACAAGGCTATGCCTACCTGTGCAGGAACTGTGTTGAGACATTGGGATCCTGTTACGGGCTGAATGGTGTCCCTTCCAATCCTGTGGGGATCAAGGTAGGTGCGCTGGCTTCTCATTGCGGTGGCTTCCCTTGTTGCGGAGCACGTGCTGTAGGCGCGTGGGCTCAGTAGTTGTGGCCCATGGGGTTAGTTGCTCTGCGGCATGTGGGATCTCCCCAGACCAGGGCTCGAACCTGTGTCTCCTGCGTTGGCAGGCGGATTATTAACCACTGCACCACCAGGGAAGCACCCACATTTCTCTTTTAACTATAGTAAATACAGCACCTGGTATACAAAAATTAGTTTTTAAGTTTAAAATGTTTCCATGCTCATGGACTATCATAAATTTTGTTTATGTTTAGAGACTGAATCTCTAAAATAAAAGAGCTTGTTATCTAGAGTGCACTCCAACATGGAGATAATGTGATCCTAATAATCCCATTGAACATACTTACAAAACACCACTGTGAGACCTCAACCCCACCAAGCTTCAAGTTGATCAAAAGTATAATAATTCACTTATTTAATTTCTTAAACCGAATCGGAAAACAAGTGAATTCAAAATTACTTTTGAAGAGAGGAAAAAAAAAATCAAGATTTTTGTGGATGTTCTGGGTGTCCAATAATCAGCAATTTGAAGGTGGGGACAAGTCTGAGAGGAGCTCACGTCCACTTTCAGGCTGTGTGAGCAGGATGAATAATTCGGTCATGAGGAAACCCCTTAGAGACCGACACTCCGCTTATGCTTGTAGGGCGAGCCGGCCAGGAGGACTTGGAGGGAAGCAGTGTTGGTGGCATCCATATATTCCCCTGAGGGGAGGGGGTGAAGAGGTGGTGCCTCTAGGACTTCAGGTTGGAAGAAAGGGGTGCACGCTGTGTGTTCTCGGGGTGACGCTCTCCTTGTGGCCCTAGACTGGTCCGCTGACGAGGGACGGGGTGGGTGTGCTCACTCTCACCTGTGTCCTATTTAGAATCAGATTCACCTTCAACGACTCTGTCCTTATAGCTCCTTCTTTCGTTAATTCACCTTGTTTTGAGCATCTGATTTTTGCTTTTTCCAGTTCCTTTTCTAGAAGTCTATTTTGCTCTGGGGAGCACAGCCAGGCGTGCTCAGCTTTTCACATGGTGACCTGGTGTTTCAGACGACCCGGACTCAAGGCTGGCAGTTCTTCAAGACGAGTCTAGGTCTTCATACTCTTATAAGAATGCTAAATTCATTAGTCTGTACCATCACTGAATGCAACAAGTGCGTGGCAAGCTTGTCTCCCCTGTAACCTGTTTTATCCGACTAGAAACTTCTGAACAAAATCAAGAGGACTGTAAAATTCCAGCTACTACTGCACAGCACTCCCAACCCTGGGGGACACTCAGGGGACAGGGTCTGTCCTCATGTCTTCAGGCCACCCTGCCAGGGCTGGCCAAGCCCCTTAAGGACCAGCCTTCGCCCCGATTCCTGCACGCTGTTGTCACGGCTGCATCTGCCACACAGCATTCCGGCAGAGGACCAGCCTCCTGTATGTCACAGGAGGTCGTGGAGAGGACGTGACCACTGGTTGACCATCGAGCTGGACCCGGGCAATGGGAGGCTCCTCGCTCCCTCCCGTCCTTGGGATGTACGTCTGCCCACAGTTCCTGCACTAGGAGCCTCTTCAAGGACTTCTCAACTTGACTTTGCAACTATAATTACAACAACTTACCAGGCATTTTGAGCTGTGTTAATCTGGCAGATGACTTGACATTACTTCTTTTGCTTTATTGTGAAATACAATGCACAGGTCATAAGGTTAATTGAACAGTTGATCATAAAGCATGCACCGTGGGACCCAGGTCAAGACAGCAAGTCTGCCGTGCACAGGAAGCTGCCTCTGCTCCATGTGACTCCCCCTGGTCACAGCCCCTTCCTCTTGTCTCCCCACAGGTAACAACTCTTCTAACTTTGCGAAAATTTCCTTGCTTTTCTCTGTGGTTTTACCCTTCTGCTATAATCCTAAGCAGTACAGTTTGCTTCAGGCTGATTTTGAGATTTCCATTAATGAACTAATGTTGAAACGTCGTCTTCTGAATCTGGCTTCTCTTGCTCAACTTACATTTTGTAGCTTCATCCATGCTGTGAATGCAGCAACAATGTGTCCATGTTCGTTACTATATAGTATTCCATTGGATGGATATATCACGATTTATGTCCCCATTCTGCTGTCGCTGAGTTTTGGGGCTCACCAAGAAAGGTACCTCTAGCATTCCTATAGATGTCAGGATGTACAATGTGAATGCACTTCTCTAGGAGAAGGTTGCTGGGTCAACATTCTTAAATAACTGAACTTCAATAATGATCACCAAACTATTTTGCACAGTAGTTTTCCCAGTTTGTAATCCCCCCAGGGGTGAGAGAAGCCCAGTGGGTCTACGTTCTTGGCAACACTTTGAATTGCAGAATTTTCAAAGTTTTTGGCAATGTGAGTGGGAGAGATCTCATTATGTTTCAAGCTTGTAAGTTTGTATTTAACACCTTTTTTGCATGTATAAGCCATTTCGATTTCCTCTTTTACAGTGTTTGTTCAAATTGTTTGCTTGGGTTTTTTAATGTGCTTTTAATGCGCTTTGTAAAAGTTATACACAAACACGATAACCGTCTGTCCATTGTGTGCCTTTCAGTTCTCTTTCGGTTGTGTGGTTTGTCTTTTTAACTGTCTTAATGTTGTCTTGGTAATAAAGAGAAATGATTATTTTTAAAGTAGTAGATTTATTAGTCACTCCCTTTATAGTAAATGCTTTCTTTTTCTTCTTTAAAAACTTCTTCCCTACCCCAAACTCATGGAAAATTCTCCTACATTTTCTTCTAAAATTTATTTCATTTTATTTTTCATATTGCTGTCATAGATCTTAAATACCCTTGGCATTGATTTTTTGGTATAGTGTGAGGTAAGGAATATTTTCCTCCCTTTCTTTCTTTCCCTCTTTCTTCCTTCCTTCCTTCCTTTCTTTTTCTTTCTTTCTTTTTTTTTTCTTTCTTTCTTTCTTTCTTTCTCTCTTTCTTTCTTTCCTCCCTCCATCCCTCCTTCCCTCCCTCCCTCCC
>NW_020839967.1:0-4293 GCF_003676395.1 Aethalodelphis obliquidens | reverse complement strand
ACCCACAGCCAACGTCATCCTCAATGGTGAGAAACTGAAAGCATTGCCACGAAGATCAGGAACAAGACAAGGTTTCCCACTCTCACCACTCTTGCTCACTATAGTTTTGGAAGTTTTGGCCACAGCCATGAGAGGAGAAAAGGAAATGAAAGGACTCCAAATCGGAAAAGAAGAAGTAAAGCTGTCACTGTTTGCAGATGACATGATGCTTTCTATACATAGAGAAACCTAAAGATGCCACCAGAAAACTCCTAGAGCTAATCAATGAATTTGGTAAAGTTGCAGGATACAAAATTAGTGCACAGAAATCTCTGGCATTCCTCTACACTAATGAGGAACTGTCTGAAAGTGAACTCAAGAGAACGCTCCCACTTGCCATTGCAACAAAAAGAATAAAATATCTAGGAGTAAACCTACCTGAGGAGACAAAAAGAGCTGTACGCAGATCTTATAACTTACAAGACACTGTGGAAAGAAATTAAAGCTGATACAAATAGACGGCGAGATAGACCATGTTCTTGGATTGGAGCAATCAACATTGTGAAAATGACTCTACTACCCAAAGCAAGCTACAGATTCGATGCAATCCCTACCAACCCACCACTGGCGTTTTCCACAGAACTAGAACAAAAAATTCCACAGTTTGTATGAAAACACAAAAGACCCCGAATGGCCAGAGCAATCTCGGCGAACGAAAAACACGGAGCTGGAGGAATCAGGCTCCCTGACTTCAGACTATACTAGAAAGCTACAGTACTCAAGACAGTATGGTACTGGCACCAAAACAGAAAGATGGAGCAGGATCAGTGGAGCAGGATGGAAAGCCCAGAGATAAACCCACGCACCTATATGGTCCCCTTGTCTTTGATAAAGGAGGAAGGAATGTACAGTGGAGAAAGGACAGCCTCTTCAGTAAGCGGTGCTGGGCAAACTGGACAGGTACATGTAAAAGTATGAGATTAGATCACTCCCTAACACCAGACACAAAAATAAGCTTCAGATGGATTAAGGACCTAAATGTAAGGCCAGAAACTACCACACTCTTAGAGGGAAAACATAGGCAGAACACGCTATGACATAAATCACAGCAAGAGCCTTTTTGACCCACCGGCTAGAGAACTGGAACTAAAAACAAAAGGAAACAAATGGGACCTAATGAAACTTCAAAGCTTTGGCACAGCAAAGGAGATCATAAACAAGACCAAAAGGCAACCTTCAGAGTGGGGGAAAAACATTTGCCAATGAAGCAACTGACAAAGTATCAATCTCCAAAATTTACGAGCAGCTCATGCAGCTCAATAACAAAAAAACACACAACCCGATCCAAAAATGGGCAGAGAAGCCCTAAATAGACATTTCTCCAAAGAAGATCTACAGACGGCCAACAAACACATGAAAGAATGCTCGACATCATTAATCATTAGGGAACCGCAAATCAAAACTACAATGAGATATCATCTCACACCACTCAGAATGGCCATCATCAAAAAGAATCTAGAAACAATAAAAGCTGGAGAGGGTGTGGAGAAAAGGGAACACCCCTGCACTGCTGGTGGGAATGTGAATTGGTACAGCCACTATGGAGAACAGTATGGAGGTTCCTTAAAAAAACGACAACTAGAACTACCATATGACTCAGCACTCCCACTACTGGGCATATACCCTGAGAAGACCGTAATTCAAAAGGAGTCATGTACCAAAATGTTCATTGCAGCGCTACAATCGCCCGGAGATGGAAACAACCTAGGTGCCCATCATAGGATGAACGGATAAAGAAGACGTGGCACATATATACAATGGACTGTTACTCAGCCGTAGGAAGAAACGAAATGGAGCTGTTTGTAATGAGGTGGATGGACCTAGAGCCTGTCATACAGCGTGAAGTAAGTCAGAACGAGAAAGACAAAGACCGTATGCAAAGACAAAGACATATATAGGGAATTTAAGGGGGAAAAATGTCGTGAAGAACCTAGGGGTAAGACAGGAATAAAGACACAGACCTACTGGAGAACGGACTTGAGGGTATGGGGAGGGGGAAGGGTGAGCTGTGACAGAGCGTGAGAGAGGCATGGACATATATACATACACTGGCAAACGTAAGGTAGATAGCTAGCGGGAAGCAGCCGCAGAGCACAGGGATATCAGCTCAGTGCTTTGTGACCGCCTGGAGGGGTGGGGTAGGGAGGGTGGGAGGGAGGGAGACGCAAGAGGGAAGAGATATGGGAACATATGTATATGTATAACTGATTCACTTTGTTGTAAAGCAGAAACTAACACACCAATTGTAAAGCAACTATACCCCAATAAAGATGTTGTTAAAAAAAAAAAAATTAAGAAAATGGGAACAGGAACGTACATATCGATAATTACCTTCAATGTAAATGGATTAAAATGCTCCCACCAGAAGACACCGACTGGCCGAATGGATACAAAACCCAGACCCATATATGTGCTGCCTACAAGAGACCCACTTTGACCTGGAGAAACATACAGACTGAAAGTAAGGGGATGGAAAAAGATAGTCCATGCATATGGAAACCAAAACAAAGCTGGAGTAGCAATTCTCATACCAGACAATACAGACTTTAGAATAAAGGCTATTAGAAGAGACAAAGAAGGACACTACAGAATGATCAAGGGATCGATCCAAGGAGAAGATACAATTGTAAATGTTTATGCACCCAGCATAGTAGCACCTCAATACATAAGGCAAATACTAACAGCCATAAAAGGGGAAATCGACAGTAACACATTCATAGCAGGGGACTTGAACGCCCCCCACTTTCACCCATGGACAGATCATCCAAAATGAAAATACATAAGGAAACACAAGCTTTAAATGATGCATTAGACAAGACGCCCTTAATCGATAGTTATAGGACACTCCCTCCGAAAACAACAGAATACACATTTTTCTCAAGGGCTCACGGAACATCCTCCAGGATAGCTCCTAGCCTGGCTCACAAATCAAGCCTTGGTAAATTTAAGAAAACTGAAATTGTATCAAGTATCTTTTCCGACCACGACGCCATGACACTAGATATCAATTACAGGAAACGATCTGTAAAAAATACAAACACACGGAGGCTAAACAATACACTGCTTAATAACGAAGTGATCGCTGAAGAAATCAAAGAGGCTCTTAAAAAGGACCAAGAAACAAACGCCAATGGAGACACGACGACCCGAAACCTAGGGGATGCAGCAAAAGCAGTTCTAAGAGGGACGTTTATAGCAACACAAGCCCACCTTAAGAGACAGGAAACGTCTCGAATACACAACCTAACCTTGCGCCTAAAGCAATTAGAGAGAGAGGAACAAAAAAAACCCCAACGTTAGCGGAAGGAAAGAAATCACAAAGATCGGGTCAGAAATAAATGAAAAAGAAATGAAGGCAACGATAGCAAAGATCAATAGAACTAAAAGCTGGCTCTTTGAGAAGATAAACAAAACAGATAAACCGTTAGCCAGACCCATCAAGGAAAAAAGGGAGAAGACTCAGATCGATAGAGTTACAAATGAAAAAGGAGAAGTAACAACTGACACCGCAGAAATACAAAACATCATGAGCGATTACTGCAAGAAATTCTGTGCCAGCAAAATGGACAACCTGGAAGAAATGGACAAATTCTTGGAAATGCACAACGTGCCAAGACTGAATCAGGAAGAAATAGAAAATATGAACAGACCAATCACAAGCACTGAAATTGACACTGTGATTAAAAATCTTCCAACAAACAAAAGCCCAGGACCAGATGGCTTCACAGGCGAATTCTATCAAACATTTAGAGAAGGGCTAACACCTATCCTTCTCAAACTCTTCCAAAATATAGCAGAGGGAGGAACACCCCCAAATTCGTTCTCCGAGGCCACCATCAACTTGATACCAAAACCAGACACGGATGTCACAAAGAAAGAAAACTACAGGGCAGTATCGCTGATGACCGTAGATGCAAAAATCCTCAACAAAATACTAGCAAACAAAATCCAACAAGCCCATTCAAAAAGGATCATACACCATGATCAAGTGGGGTTTATTCCAGGAATGCAAGGGTTCTTCAATATACGCAAAGCAATCAATGTGATAAGCCACATTAACAAATTGGAGGAGAAAAACCATAGGATCATCTCAATAGATGCAGAGAAAGCTTTTGACAAAATTCAGCACCCATTTATGATTAACAACCCTGCAGAAAGTAGGCATAGAGGGAACTTGCCTCAACATAATAAAGGCCATGTGTGACAAACCCACAGCCAACGTCATCCTCAATGGTGAGAAACTGAAAGCATTGC
>NW_020839966.1:0-4294 GCF_003676395.1 Aethalodelphis obliquidens | reverse complement strand
AAGGAAAATTAGCTTAACCAAAGTTAAACTCATAAATAATTGAGCATCTGTGGCCTATGTTTCTCTTTGATCATAATTTCTCCCAATTTATAGACCTCTTTGATACCCAATTAATCATTGTCAAAGATGCAATTAACAATGATTATTACTGTGTATTAGGTTTTGCCTGGGCCCTGAAGAAACCATCCTAAATTACGAGCTATGATTGTCACTTGATTTTCTCACAAAGAACAATCAGAACTCCTGGTCTTAAGTGGCTTGGAATGTGAAACTAAGAAGTCTCTTAGATATTATTAGAGGACCCCACAGAGCCCATTGGTGAAAGTTTGGAAAACATTGGGCTTCTTAAAATTAATGCTTGTAGTGTGTTACGAAAGATGACTGAACCAAAAGGATAACAGTGTTTCTGGTTCTGTTGTTAGCGTTCTCCATGGAAACATCACGGAAGCTTCTGGACTCAATTTCCTTCCCCATGTGTGAATGTCACTGAAAATATCCAACTCCATTCTTTCCCCATATAACTTCAGAAACTAAGCAAAATGAAGACTCAAAATTCATTTCAAATAATGAAAGGAAGATATAATGTAGAATGGAACTGGGAAAATGCCTGGTTTAAATTCTGGGAAGTACCAACTATACAATTCTGGATAAGTTGCTTCATCTTGCTTAGTCTAATTTAATGCCCATCTCACAGGATGTTATGATGATTAATTTAATATCTTTGTATTACATACAGTCTTATGTAACTTCTTCTTCTTGAGTAAATTCATATCTTTAAGCAACTCACTTTAAAAAATAGTTACTTGCTTAAATTACTCTTACCTTCTATTATCAGCTGAATTGTGTCCTGCTCAAGTTAATATGTGGAAGTCTTAACCCCCAATACCTCGTAATATGACTGTATTTGGAGATAAGGCTCTTAAATAGGTAACTGAGGTCAAATGAGGTCAAATGGGTGGGCTCTATTCCAATATGACTGGTGTTCTTATAAAAAGAAAATATTAGGACACAGACATGCACAGAGAGAACAAAGTAATTATTAGTAACCACGATCATGTCGTGAATGCATGGAATACGTCACCATTTGCCAACCACCGTGTCAAGTCAGCAGAAACTACAGAAATTAAGAGCTCACCGCAGAAATTCACACACCCTTGCACCAGGTAAGGGACCACAGGCAGACGTTCACTCAGCCTCTCATGTGCAGGCTCTCTCCTGGGAGGGGCGAGCACAGACACTTATTGGGAGTTTTACTACTTTTAAAATGCGTTGATACAACCATGTCTCACTGGATGAGTCAGCAAACTCTTTTTGTAAATCCCAAATTCTCCACACCTCTTGCCTTTCGCGCTGCCCTAAACTCAAAGCTCCCGCCCCTGCTCCTCAGGCAGCGTCCCCATGTGAGGCGGGGCTGCGTGCGGACGCACGGCGAGCGCGCAGTCGTCCTCGAGCCCCGCCCCCACGGAGCCGCCCGCCGGTTTGAACAGCATCCCCGCGCGCGGAGGGCTATGAGGGAGGCGCCAAGGGCCGGCGATTCGCCGCGGGAGGCGGCGCGGGAGCGCGGCATGGAGCGGCTAGCCTAGCTGGGGCTCGTGGCCCTACGTCGTCTGGTTGCGGCGCGGGTCCTGCGCACGCTGCGGGGCCGCAGCCGCCGGGCGGTGAGCGCCCGAGGGGCCGGGAGGCGAGCCGGGGACCCCAGGTGGGTGTGGGCATCGTGTCCACAGCCAGCGTCCCGGAAGTCGCGCTCGGGCCGTGATCACTCGGTGAAGCTGCGCTGCGACACAGCAGCCGACTTCTTCCCGCGCTGTGAGGACCTGTGCGCGCTGCAGGACTCAGTGCCTCTGCCTGCGGGAGGGCCTGCTGGGCTTAACGCCGACCGCTTCCTTGGGCTGGACTGGGTGCCGCCCCTGAGCACCCTCTGTCCCTGATGTGTATCCAGAGCATCTTCCAGCCACAGCTGGGCGAGACAGGTTTGTAGTTCCCGCTTCCGGGGGCTGTCGTGTGGGCGCTGCGAAGTGGGGTTTTAGATGGTGCAAGGTGGAGGCTGGGCACTAGAACCGGTGCCCAGTGCCCGGGTGTGCGTGCACTAGACGGGGCGTGCGGCCTAGGACCCCTGCCAGCTCGGTGACCCCGGCCGAGTGCCTTAAGGCTTCTAGGTCTCAGTGTACTCATCTGTAGCATGGGCTTAACAGGACCCACTCTCCGTGGCGGTTACAAGGACTCACTCTGTTAATGCTTGTGGACTCTGCAATGTAGAACACTTAGCACAGTTTGGAGCATCGTTAATGGTTGCACAGATGTTACCTGGTGTGTTGAATGACTTTGCCTGGTACAGACCAAA
The DNA here is from genome assembly GCF_003676395.1 of Aethalodelphis obliquidens. Lineage (NCBI taxonomy): Eukaryota > Metazoa > Chordata > Mammalia > Artiodactyla > Delphinidae > Aethalodelphis > Aethalodelphis obliquidens. Next base: position 1,953 of record NW_020839966.1, on the reverse strand, counting down.
GAGATTAGGAAACTGATATATCCCAGCTTCATTTCCTTTCCACTAAAACAGGTCTCAGGATAAAAAAATCTTTTTTTTTTTTTTTTTTACAAATTAGTTTTATTTAGCTGCGTTGGGTCTTCCTTTCTGTGCGAGGGCTTTCTCTGGTTGCGGAGAGCAGGGGCCACTCTTCATCGCGGTGCGTGGGACTCTCACTGTCGCGGCCTCTCCTGTTGTGGAGCACAGGCTCCAGACGCGCAGTCTCAGTAGTTGTGGCTCACGGGCCTAGTTGCTCCGCGGCATGTGGGATCTTCCCAGAGCAGGGCTTGAACCCGTGTCCCCTGCATTGTCAGGCAGATTATCAACCACTGCGCCACCAGGGAGGCCCCCAAAAATCTTTTTTTCAATAGTCATATCATATAGTGGAAAGAGCACCGGTGTGAAGGCAGCTTAGGGTTTGAATTCCAGTGCTTATGCTCTCTGTGGCCTGGGCAGGTTACTTTTGAACTGCAATCCCCACACTTGTAAAATGACATTAAAAACCACTCTTTCTGAGGGTTCTTACAATTAATTAAGCACTTTATGTGTCTAAAGTATCCTGGCACTTGAATGAGTTGTCAGAACCAGGGGCTGCTGGAGACGATGCTTCTGCCCTAGGTAATCTCCCCTTCTACTGGGCAGCAGGTAAACACAAGCACAGTAGTCAGTTCTCTGGAAGAAGTGAGTTCTGGTGCTGCAGAGCACAGAATCTTTTTGTTTTTTAATTTAATTTTTATTTTATATTGGAGTATAGTTGATTTACAATATTGTGTTTGTTTTAGGTGTACAGCAAAGTTATTCAGTTATACATATATCCATTCATTTTCAGAATCTTTTCCCGTGCAGGTTATTATAGGATATGGAGTTCCCTGTGCTATGCAGTAGGTCCTTGTTGGTTACCTATTTTATATACAGCCGTGTGTATATGTTAATCCCAAACTCCTAATTTATCCCTCCCCGCCAACTTTCCCCTTTGCAGAGCACAGAATCTTAAAAGGGAAAGTTCAGGGTAGGCTCCTTGGAGGAGGTGCCATCCTTTCTAAGGATATGTAGAAGCTCCTGGGGTGGCAGGAGGGAGCAGTGTGTCAAAGGTTGAGAAATATAAGAAAATATGGCAAAACTAATGTACAGGACTGGAACTCAGGGTTTGGGAAAGAAATGAGAGTTGATACTGGAAACCTAGTGGGGACAAACATAAACGGGCCTTGTTTGTCCTGTCAGAAGTTTGGATGGGGATTCCCTGGTGGCGCAGTGGTTGAGAGTCCGCCTGCCGATGCAGGGGACACGGGTTTGTGCCCCGGTCCGGGAAGATCCCACATGCCGCGGAGTGGCTGGGCCCGTGAGCCATGGCCGCTGAGCCTGCGCATCCGGAGCCTGTGCTCCGCAACGGGTGAGGCCACAACAGTGAGAGGCCCGCGTACCGCATAAAGAAAAAAAAAAAAAGAACTTTGGATGTTTATCCTGAAGGCTGTGGGAAACCCTAATAAACAATAAGATGGACTTCTGGTTTAGAGGCTCACTCGGACCTTCATGTGGAAGGCAGTTGATTGGGTGCAGGGTGAATTGTAATCTAAAGGTCCCACTTAAGTTATAAAAGGTTGGACTGCATTTTGGAGATCCGAGAGAGAATGGGTGGGGCCTGGTGACCAGCTAGAAAAGGAAGGGCAGCAAGCTTGGGTGACAGTTTACAGCTGCATCTTTTTGTGAGATACAGAGCACAGTAGGAAGGGATTGGGGGTGGGGAGAGGATCTTACTTGATCTTCAGTGCTGTAGAGAGGCCTGGTAGACAGGTCTGGGCCCAAGGTTCAGATCTGGGCTTTTTGGGAGGACAGGTGTTTGAAGGCATGGGAGATACTTAGGTTACCCACAAGACGATACAAAGAATCATGGGTCTGAGAGTTTTTTAAGTGAGTGTATGTATATATATTATTTTT
>NW_020839965.1:0-4309 GCF_003676395.1 Aethalodelphis obliquidens | reverse complement strand
ATAGGGTGTCCAGCACTGTAGCTTGCTGGTCGTTGAGTGAAGCTGGGTCTTGGTGTTGAGATGCAGATCTCTGGGAGATTTTCGCCACTTGATATTACATAGAGCTGGGAGGTCTCTTGAGGACCAGTGTACTGAATTTGGCTCTCCCACCTCAGAGGCATAGCACTGACTCCTGGCTGGAGCAGCAAGAGCCTTTCATCCACACGGCTCAGAATAAAAGGGAGAAAAAGTAGAAGGAAGATACAGGATAAAATAAAATAAAGTTAGATAAAATAAAGTTAGTAAAATAAAAAGTACGTATTAAGAAAACAATTTTTTAGAAAAAAAAAACGGACGGACAGAAGCTTAGGATAAATGGTGAAAGGAAAGTTATACAGACAAAATCTCACACAGAAGCATACACATACACACTTACATAAAGAGGAAAAGGGGAAAAATAATATATCTTGCTCTCAAATTCCACCTCCCCAATTTGGAATGATTCCATAGTCTATTCAGGTACTCCACAGATGCAGGGTATATCAAGGTGATTATGGAGATTTAATCCACTGCTTCTGAGGCTGCTGGGAGAAATTTCCGTTTCTCTTCTTTGTTCGCACAGCCCCTTGGGTTCAGCTTTGGGTTTGGCTCCACCTCTGCGTGTAAGTCACCTGAGGGCGTCTGTTCTTCGCTCGGATAGGATGGGGTTAAGGGAGCAGCTGATTCGGGCGCTCTGGCTCACTCAGGCCAGGGGGAGGGAGGGGCACGGAGTGCGGGGTGAGCCTGTGGCGGCAGAGGCCTGCGTGACATTGCACCAGCCTGAGGCGCGCCGTGCGTTCTCCCGGGGAAGTTGTCCCTGGATCACGGGACCCTGGCAGTGGCGGGCTGCACAGGCTCCTGGGAGGGGAGGTGTGGACAGTGACCTGTGCTCGCCCACAGGCTTCTTGGTGGTGGCAGCAGCAGCCTTAGCGTCTTATGCCCGTGTCTGGAGTCCGCACTGTTAGCCGCAGCTGGCGCCCGTCTCTGGAGCTCCTTTAAGCAGCACTCTTAATACCCTCTCCTCGCGCACCAGGAAACAAAGAGGTAAGAAAACGTCTCTTGTCTCTTTGCCAGCTCCAGACATTTCCTCGAACTCCATCCCGGGTAGCCGTGGTGCACTAACCCCTTCAGGCTGTGTTTACACCGCCAGTCCTCTCCCTGCGATCTGATCCGACTGAAGCCCGAGACTCCGCTCCCATCCCCCGCCCACCCCGGTGGGTGAGCAGACAAGCTTCTCGGGCCGGTGAGTGCCGGTCGGCACTGATTCTCTGTGCGGGGATCTGCCCGCTTTGCCCTCCGCATCCCTGTTGCTGTGCTCTCCTCTGCCCCCCGCAGTCTCCACCCACGAAGGGGCTTCCTAGTGTGTGGAAAGCTTTCCTCCTTCACAGCTCCCTCCCACTGGTGCAGGTCCTGGCCCTATTCTTTTGTCTCTGTTTATTCTTTTTACTTTTGCCCTACCCAGGTACGTGGGGAATTTCTTGCCTATTGGGAGGTCTGAGGTCTTCTGCCAGCGTTCAGTGGGTGTTCTGTAGGAGCAGTTCCACAAGTAGATGTATTTCGGATGTATCTGTGGGGAGGAAGGTGATCTCCGCATCTTACGCTTCTGCCATTTTCCTCAACTCCTCTATGTGGGCCCTTATGTGTGAGCTGGTTCCTGCTTGGATCCTCATCCCCTTTGTGATGTGGGATATGGTGTGAGGTGGTTCCTGCTTGGATCCTCATCCCCTTTGTGATGAGGACCTTTTGGTGTGAAGTGTGGTTCCTGCTGTGTTCCTCATCCCCTTTCTTATCTGTGCCCTGTGGTGTGAGGTGGTTCCTGCTGGGTTCCTCACCTGTTAGTTTTTTTTATTTTTAAAGTAAAATTTGTATTGCAGTACAGTTGATTTACAATGTTGTGTCAGTTTCAGGTATACAGCAATTTGAATCAGTTATACAAATTCATATATTCATCCTCTTTTAGATTCTTTTCTGATATAGGCCATTATAGAGTACTAAGTAGCGTTCCCTGTGCTATACAGTAGGTTCTTATTAGTTATCTATTTTATATATAGTAGTGCGTATATGTCAATCCCAATCTCTCAGTTTATCCCTTCCACCCTCCCCCTTCCTGCCTGGTAAACATAAGTCTGTGTTCTGTATCTGTAACTTCTCATTACCTTTTATTTTATATATTTATTTTTTTGGTACGCAGGCCTCTCACTGTTGTAGCCTCTCCCGTTGCGGAGCGCAGGCTCCAGACGCGCAGGCTCAGAGGCCATGGCTCACGGGCCCAGCCGCTCCGCGGCATGTGGGATCTTCCCGGACCGGGGCACAAACCCGTGTCCCCTGCATCGGCAGGCGGACTCTCAACCACTGCTCCACCAGGGAAGCTCTCATTATCTTTTATTTTATTTTACATCTTTATTGGAGTATAATTGCTTTACATGGTGTGTTGCTTTCTGCTTTATAACAATGTAACTCAGTTATATATATGTTCCCATATGTCTTCCCCCTTGCGTCTCTCTCCCACCCTCCCTATCTCATCCCTCTAAGTGTTCACAAAGCACCTAGCTGATCTCCCTATGCCCTGCGGCTGCTTCCCACTAGCTATCTATTTTACGTTTGGTAGTGTATATATGTCCATGCCACTCTCAGTTTGTCACAGCTTACCCTTTCCCCTCCCCATATCCTCAAGTCCATTCTCTAGTAGGTCTGTGTCTTTATTCCCGTCTTACCTCTAGGTTCTTCATGACATGTTTTTCTTTCTTAGATTCCATATATATGTGTTAGCATATGGTATTTGTTTTTCTCTTTCTGACTTACTTCACTCTGTATTACAGACTGCATGTCCATCCACCCCACTACAAATAACTCAATTGCATTTGTGTTTATGGCTGAGTAACAGTCCATTGTATATATGTGCCACATCTTCTCTATCCATTTATCCGATGATGGACACTAGGTTGCTTCCATCTCCTGGCTATTGTAAATAGAGCTGCAATGAACATTTTGGTACATGACTCATTATGGTTTTGTCAGTGTATATGCCCAGTACTGGGATTGGTGGGTCATACGATAGTTCTATTTGTAGTTTTCTAAGGAACCTCCATACTGTTCTCCATAGTGGCTGTACCAATTCACATTCCCACCAGCAGTGCAAGAGTGTTCCCTTTTCTCCACAGCTTCTCCAGCATTTATTGTTTCTACATTTCTTGATGATGCTCATTCTGACTGGTGTGAGACAATATCTCATTGTAGTTTTGATTTGCATTACTCTAATGATTAATCATGAGTTTTCTTTCATGTGCTTGTTGACAATCTCTGTATTTTCTTTTGAGAAATGCCTATTTAGGGGTCTTCTGCCCATTTTTGGATTGGGTTGTTTGTTTTACTGTTATTGAGCTGCATGAGCTGCTTGTAAATTTCTGAGATTAATCCTCTGTCAGTTACTTCATTTGCAAATATTTTCTCCCATTCTGAGGGTTGTTTTTTGGTCTTGTTTATGGTTTCCTTTGCTGTGCAAAAGCTTTTTTTTTTTTTTTAATAATTTAGGGGGAGAGGAGATGCAGAATAAACCCTTTAAAACACCTCTTTTTTTTAAATTATTTAATTAATTATATTTATTTCTAGCTGCATTGGGTCTTCGTTGCTGCGTGCAGGCTTTCTCTAGTTGCAGCAATCAGGCCACTCTTCATCGCGGTCCACGGGCCTCTCACTATCTCGGCCTCTCTTGTTGCAGAGCAGAGGCTCCAGACGCACAATCTCAGTAGTTGTGGCGCACGGCCTTAGTTGCTCCGCGGCATGTGGGATCTTCCCAGACCAGTGCTCGAACCCATGTCCCCTGCATTGACAGGCAGATTCTCAACCACTGCACCACCAGGGAAGCCCTGTGCAAAAGCTTTTAAGTTTCATTAGTTCCCATTTGTTTATTTTTATTTCCATTTCTCTAGGAGGTGGGTCAAAAAAGATCTTGCTGTGATTTATGCCATAGAGTGTTCTGCCTACGTTTTCCTCTAAGAGTTTGATAGTTTCTGTTCTCACATTTATGTCTTTAATCCCTTTTGAGCTTATTTTTGTGTATGGTGTTAGGGAGTGTTCTAATCGCATGCTTTTACATGTACCTGTCCAGTTTTCCCAGCACCACTTATTGAAGAGGCTGTCTTTTCTCCACTGTATACTCTTGCCTCCTTTATCAAAGATAAGGTGACCATATGTGCTTTTGTTTATCTCTGGGCTTTGTATCCTGTTCCATTGATCTATATTTGTGTTTTTGTGCCAGTACCATACTGTCGTGATTACTGTAGCTTTGTAG
>NW_020839964.1:0-4314 GCF_003676395.1 Aethalodelphis obliquidens | reverse complement strand
AAAATAACTTTGTAAGTTTTGTAAAAATTCTGCAGCAGCCTTAGAAGGATTCATATCATATTGAGAGGCTGCAATATCATGAATTTGTTTGTGTAAATGTTCCAAATCAATTCCCAAATCACTAGAATTCCACACATTTAAAATGTGCATTTGAATTTTCTCCCAGGAATATTCAGAATGATTTACTTTTAAAGGAGTAACACATATCCAGGAATATTTTTTATGGCAAGTTAGGGATAGACGAATTTTTAAGGCTGTAAGTTCTTGGCCAATATGTAAAACTGCTTCCTCAAGGGCATCAACTTTAGCTTCTAACTTTCTATCTATTGCTTCCTGGGTTGCTAAAGCCAAGGATACATTTTTTGATAAATCATTTGCATATTGTGCTGTTTGTACTTCTTTTACTAAAGTATATGTTGCAACAGTAAAAGAACTCAGTATTCCTATCAAGGCGGAAATTCCCAAAATCAAAGTAGCCACAAATCTTTTTGGCCTTATGAGTTCTCCAACCTGTCTTACAATTTCTGCCCCTATATCTGTATACCAAGATTCATTAAGCGCTACTGGCAGCATAATATAAGCTGGTCTTTTTAACACCATTATGGTTGACACATTCATTTCAGGAACAATACAAGTGGTCAGTATGCATTGTTGACAGGTAATATAAAACCTCATATTATATTGCATAATCTGTAATTTTTTACTATCATTAGAAAGCAACAGGGAGTACGGAGATGACACACAGGTTTGAATATAGTACTCTTCCACATGGGTAGTAGCTCTAATTAACGTTATTTTACGAGTGGTTAAGGGTAATCTCCATAACTGAGGTTGATAATAGGTTTTATTTTCATAAACAAAAGTATAAATAGGAGCCACCCATCCATGACTATTCCATCTATTTACCTTCAATGGACGGGGAATATAGGAGTCATTCCATGGATATCTCAAAGCACTTTTTAAATATTGTCTATAATCTTCTTCAGGATTTTGAATACTCCAATCTGAAATATAATATTTAGTTCCAGGAATGGATATTTTATTTTCTTTATTATACATACAATATATCCATGAAGGATATCCAGTTTTAATATCTTTCCAAATCCATTCATCTGTAGCTTTCCCTGCAGCCTCATCACAATCATCATATCTAGGAGGATGAACATCTTTAGCTGGATATTTATTAACATAAACTTGATTTTGTCCTACAACTTTTCCTAACAATGACCATAGATATCTTGTGGTTTTATCTCTTCCTACTGGCTCTTTAGGGGAGTCTGTCAAGAATCCTGCATCAACTACTGATAAACACCCATTTTTTGTTTGACTATTTCCGGTTGACCCAGAGCCAAGAAAAAAGCATATTGGAGGAAAGTCAGTCTGACCTGTAAATGAGTAATTAAAATTGATTACAAATTGTTTATAGCCCTGCATTCCTCGAATGCCATCGGTCAATTCAGGAAATGAGGAAGTTACTGGAATAATAGAATCTCTCCAAGTACATGCATGTAAGATAGGAGGATCTGGAAAGTAAGCCCAATACGTACCATTGGCACTTACCTGAACCGAAAGCAAGCTAAGCATAGCCACAAAAAAATTAGCAGTCGTCAAAGGCAATCCTTGAGCATTTACAGCATTTTCAGCATTCAGGCAAAGCCTTTTAATTGCCCCCCAAGTTATTGGAGGCGCTTCAATGGTGGAGACTGCATACCTTCTTTTTCGTGAACAAGAAAGTAATAAAGGCTTTTTCTCCGAAGTTTCCGGAGGAGTTTGTACCTCTTTATCACAAAATGACTTAAGGGACAGTTGTTTTATCGGGGGAACTAGCATCGCAGCCACAAGACTGTCTGGTTTCACTTTCTGTGGATGCGGCTCCGCCATCTCGGCAATGGTAGTAATAACAGCTGTGCTATTCTTTGTCCCACATAAATTTGCTGTGTCTTATTAGAGGGAGCCACCATTATGTGAATTTCTCCTGTATAGTCAGAGTCAATTACTCCAGGCAAAACTGTTAAACCAGATAAGGAAGTTGAACTCCTACCAATAATTAAACCCATTACTCCTGGGGGTAATGGACCTTTAATCCCAGTTGGTATTTTTATGACTGGAGAGTCAGGAGTTAGTATTGTTGCGGAGGCGGCACAGAGGTCCAATCCTGCGCTGCCTGGGGTGGCCCTGAACAATTCATCAATTCCCCTGAGGGAAGAAAGGGATTGAGCGTCTGGTGAATTGCCCCTATTGTTTGTTGGGCCCGGGGTTGGGCCCGAAGTAAGTTTCCCGAATTAGTTTCAGTAGGTGTATCTGGAAAAACAGGTGTAGGATACATTGGCATCTGAGCTCCAGCCTGAGGCACTGTAGAAACCCCATTAGGGGGAAGAATGTGTCCGTCCTTGTGATATTTACTCCTACACAATTTAGTCCAATGATTTCCTTTCCCACATCTTTGGCATGGAGTCTTAGGGACCCCAACATTACCAGGGGGCATCATTTTAACAGGACCTGCTGGAGGCGCATTTTTATTAGGACATTCCCTACTGAAATGACCTGTGCCTCCACAAGCAAAGCAATTATTTCCTTTTGGTCCCCTAGGGTTTTTTGTTTTTTGAACCATATTCATCATGCATTGAGGAAGTGTTTCTCCCTTTAGGGCGGCTGTCAAAGCAATCCCTTGCATATAAGAGGGTCCCACGTCAGAACATTGTTTAATAAAATCTGAAATGCTTCCAGTTTTTCTAATTGACCGAATCAAGTTCTGACAAACAGGGTTTGCATTTTCAAAGGCTAATTGTTTAGCTAGCATGTTAGCTGCATCCTCATCAGTTATCACTCTTTTTATCTCTGTTAACAACCGAGAAACAAATTCCTCATATGCCTCCTCAGGTTTTTGTCTTAAATCTGTTAAGGTGGAGGCTTTTCCTGGAGTCAAAGGCAAAGACTTCCAGGCATTTACTGCGCACATAGTTACCTGCCATAAGGCCTCTTTTCCCATATGCATCTGTTGTTGAGCTGAATCATATTCTCCCTGGCCTAATAACATATCTTTAGTAATGTTAAACTTATCCCTCTTCTTATTTAAGGCATGTTCTTTATTCACCTGTTCCTCATATTCTGTTTTCCAAAGCAGATATTGTCCTCCAGATAAACAGGCCTTTGTAACCTGAATCCAGTCATATGGAGTCATCCATCTATTTGCCAAGGCATCTATAAGAGTCATAGTATAAGGCGCCAACGGTCCGTAATCTACACAGGCCTTTTTAAGTTCTTTTAAAAGTTTTAAAGGCAAGGGATCCCAATATGGCTCATCATCAAAACCATCCTCAAAAATGACTGGAAAGCAGGCTGCAAAAGCATAATCATCATCTTCACCGTTTATTCTCCTATGCCTTTTATATTTGCCATGACTTTTATTAAAAGGTGGCGGAGGTGGCAAACCTCCGACATTTGAAATTCGGCTTCTTGACCCTTTTAGAGGAAAAAGTGAAGCTGGTGGTGCGGTCGGTAAACGACCTAAGGGACGCATGTCATGTAAATTAGGTCTATTTTTCTTAGTTTCTTGCATTGAAAAAGCACCAGGGGGTTCATACTTCCTTCTTTCATAATCATATGCAGCAGCATCTAAATCATCCTGATCTGCAGGAGGCAATTCATCATCAAAAGGAGGACTTTTTAACAAATTAGAGTTTTTATCAGTAGGTGACTCATCTTCCTCCTCTGAGTCATTATCATTAAGGTTACAGTCTTTTAAAGCAGCAGCCAAAACCTCAGTTTCTTTTGATGGTTTTGGGGAAGGTAACGGAGTACATTTATCCATTACTTCTGCAGGATATTTATATGGGTTCTTCTGACCTTCAGGCAAGGGGGCAATGCTCTCTCTAATAAGGTTCCATAAAGTAAAAGTATCTACTGGGACCTTCTCAGGTCCAAAATGACTGTAATATACTTGCAAAGTTTGCCCCACCTTTTGCCATGTTTTTATATTAACTGTTCCCTGTTCTGGAAACCATGGACATTGCTCCTGCACAAACTGAAAAAACTGAGTTAATTGCTTGTTAGTTACCTTAATTCCTCTTCCATTTATCATATGTTTAACTATATCAATAAACAAGAGCCTCTCCTTGGACTCAGCGTGTCCCATCTTGACACCGTCTTACTCACCTCCCTAACCAGTATTCCTTAACTGGGGGTCCGCGGCACCCTACGGTGAGACTCCTATCCGTCCGAAAAAGAAATAATACTTACCCCTCCGGGTCCCTGTGCGGGCGCCACTATATTTCAAACTATTAAACTTGGGATGGGCTTTCAAAATCAGAAACA
>NW_020839963.1:0-4314 GCF_003676395.1 Aethalodelphis obliquidens | reverse complement strand
TTTTATGGCCTTCAACCTTTGTAAAAGATCGCATGTTGTGTGAGTCCATTTATATGAAATATCAAGAAGAGGGAAACCTATTCTAGAGGCAGAGAGTGGATTGTTGGTTACCAAGGGCTGAGCAGAGGTAGGATTGGAAAATGACTGCTGATGGTTACTATGTTTCTTCTGGGGGCGATGAAAATGTCTAGAGTTTGTTACTGTTGATGGTTGTAAACTCTGTGAATATACTAAAGAAAAAAAATCACTGATTTATACACTTTAAGTGGATACATTTTATGCCATGTAAATTACACCTCAATAAAGCTGTTTTTAAAAAAAATCCTGGAATTATGTTTGGGATTGCATTTAATCTTCAAAGTAATTTGTAAAGATAGTCATCTTTACAATATTGGCTCTTCCAGGCAATATCATGCTTTATCTCTCTATGAATTAGGTTTTCTTTAAATTCTCCCTATTATATTTTGTATTTTTCTATATTGAGTTCTTAAAGATACATTGGTATTTCAGTCTCATGCTTTTGTAAATGACATCCTCATTTGAAAATTTTTAGTAAGTTTTACTGCTGTAAACAGTAATACAATGAGGTTTACATATTGGTCTTATAGCCAATGATTTCTCTGACTTTATGTATTAATTCTGTCATTTCAAATATATAGTCTTCTGGATTTTTATATAACAGCTCTTGCATTTGTAAATAATCATACTTCATTTCTTCTTTCCAGATGCAATTTTTTTTCTTGACTTATTTTTATAGGCTAGGATTTTATTTTCAATGTCGAATAGAAGGTACAGTAAAGGTTCTATATGTATCCTTTTCTATTTTCGAGGAAAAGATTTCAATATTTCATCAATATGAGGTTCATCTTAAGGTTTTTTTCATCATAAGTTTCTCATATGAAAACAGTTCCATAATATTCTCATTTTTCAAACAAATTTTATAACCAATTGACGTTACATTTGTATTGTTTTTCCATCAGTTGGAATGATAAACGTTTTCTCTGTATAATGATTATGAAGTAAATTACCTTTATTTCTTTCATATGTTAAACCAGTCTTGCATTTTGAAGTAAAATCACAATGATCATGTGTTGTCCTTTTTTAAAAAATCAATGCATATATTATATCTAGGTCAAGCTGAAGTTTTTCTTTATCTGTGTTCCCAAAGAAATTTGACTGAGTTTTCATTTACGTTATGTACTTGACAAGTTGTTACCAAGGCTATTTTTAGGAAGCATTTCCTTTTCTTTTACCTGGACCGTTGTGAAAGAGTACTGCTACGTTTTCAAGTGTTATTATTCACTACCATTGCCATCTGAGCTTCTAGAACTTTTTTGTCGGAAGGTTTATATAACGAACTCAATTTCTTTACAATATGTGTTAGGTTTACTCAGGTTTCTATTTTTTGTGATGCATTTTGGTAATTTTCAATTTAGGATTTTTCTATTTTTTATAGATACTAAAATGTTTTCATAATATTGCTTTTTTTATCTGTAAAAACCACATGGTATCCCCATATTTATTATAGACATAAAAGACTTGTTTCTTCTCAAATTTTTTTTTTTTGGCCACACCGCATGGCTTGTGGACTCTTAGTTCCCTGACCAAGGAATGAACCCGGGGCCTCGGCAGTGAGAGCGTGGTGTCTTAACCACTGAACCATCAGGGATTCCCTCTCCTCACCTTTCTTTCAGCAGTCTTTTATCAATTTTATTGAATGTTTTCAATGAGAATACATTTGGCCTTGTTCCTCTCTATTGTAATTTTGTTCTTTGTCTTGATTTTGTACTATTTATTGTTTTCTTCCTTCTACTTCATTTGGTTTTAATTTCACCTAAATTTAGCTTTTCCATTTTTAGTTTCTTGTGATGCATGCTTGGATTTCTGCTTTGTTTTGTTTTATTTAGTTTGTAAGGTAAGCATTTAAGGCAATCAATACTTCACAAGACAGACATTTGGTTTTATATTTTCCTTGTAATTCTTATAAAAATTTTGAACGTTCATTGTGGTCATTTCTATGGTCCATCTGTTACTTAGACATTTATTACTGAATTTAACACCATATAAGGATTTTCAAAGTTTTGGTTATTGACTTCTGCATATAGTAAAGAGCATTCTGTTTGGTTAGAGAACTTTCTGTGAAGCTAGAAATATTCCACATCTTTGTTAAAAGTGGCTGGTGTGAAAGAGGAACCAATATTAAAATATTATTTTTTTAACTAATTAAAATTGAATGCCCACATTTCAAGTGCCCACTTGCCAAACTTGGCTAGCGGCTACTGCAGTGACACCACTTCTATATTTTTATATGAATATGCTTGGAAATATGATTTATAGTGTATTTTTTGAAAATTTCTATGTAAAAAAATATGAATAGTCCATACTAGTATATAGTATGTGTTCTACATATATGTATTGATTAGTTGTCTAGTTTAAATCTTTCTTTAGCCTTACTGATATCTGCTTGTTTGTAAGCAGTGAGAGAGAATCGTTTAAATCTCTATTTGTAATAGTTCACTTTTTTCAAACTTATGTTGAACTTGTATTATTAAGTACATAAAGATTTTTTAGAAAACATTGCTAATAGTTTAGATACTCTATCTATCCTTATGAAACATGCTTCATCATTTCCAATACGGCTCTTGCCTTCTATTATAACAGTATACTAACTATAGCAATTTTCTACTGGCTTGTGTTGCATGGTATATTTTTCATCTTTTTACTTTCCTCTTTCTTTAGGCTTTTGTTAAAGGAGTTTCTCATTAAGATAGTGAACAGTTATTTTAAATATTCTTAGAATTTAAATTGGAAGTTACTCTATATTTAACATAATTTTTAAATTATTATAAGATATATTTACATATATTATTTATATATAAGTATGTATTGTATGTATATATAATTAATTAAGTATAATATAGTTATCCTTAATCAGAGATGAATGCTACCATTTCTTTGAACTCCACTTCTTTTGTTGTTTTCTTTTTATCTTTCACAATAACTATTTTAACTATTTTAACTATCCTCTGTTGTCAGTTTAATGTTTTAAATATTATGTTATTAGTGCCCCACATTTTACAGCATAAATTCTTAACTCATTAAAGTCTAACAAATTAATACCTTTACCCTTTCTCGAAAAGTGAAAAGACATAACTACCTTCTACCTTTATTTACTGCTTATGCCGTATTTGCTCCCTTGAATTTGAATACAAATATGTATTTTAAAATTTGAAACTTTATTGTTAATATTTTGTCGACTCGATATCCATTAAATATATCCACATAATTCTTACAACTCTTCTTTCCCTTCTGCATATCCAGGTTTTCACCTAGAATAAGGGTTTCTTTTTTTATATATACATCTTTATTGGAGTATAATTGATTCACAATGCTGTGTTAGTTTTGTTGTACAACAAAGCGAATCAGCCATATGCATACATATATCCCCATATCCCCTCCCTCTAGAGCCTCCCTCCCACCTTCCCTATCCCACCCCTCTAGGTGGTCGCAAAACACGGAGCTGATGTTCCTGTGTTATGCAGCTATATCCCACTAGCTATTTTACATTTGGTAGTGTATATATGTCAATACTTCTCTCATTTTGCCCCAGCTTCCCCTCCCAACCCTGTGTCCTCAAGTCCATTCTCTATGTCTGTGTCTTTATTCCTGGCCCGCTGCTAGGTTCATCAGTACCATTTTTTTAAAAATTCCATACATATGTGTTAGCATATGGTATTTGTTTTTCTCTTTCTGACAGTTCATTCTATATGACAGACTCTAGGTCCATCCACCACATACAAATAACTCAATTTCGTTTCTTTTTAGGGCTGAGTAATATTCCATTGTATATGTATGCAACATCTTCTTTATCCATTCATCTGTCAATGGACATGTAGGTTGCTTCCATGTCCTGGCTGTTGTAAATAGGGCTGCAATGAGCATTGTATGAACAATGTATATTTGCATTGTTATATCTTCTTGATGAATAACTCTTTTATCATTATATGCAATGACTTTCTTTAGCTCTTGTTACCATTTTTGTTTAAATTCTATTTTGTTTGTTATAAGTATCACTACCCCTTCTTTATTTTGGTTTCCAATTCTGTGGAATATCGTTTTTCATCCCTTCACTTTTAGCCTAAGTGAATCCTCAAAGCTGAAGTGAGTCCCTATACGTATATATGTAGTTGGGTCTCAGTTTTCTTATCCATCCAGTCACTCTATGCCTTTTGGTTGGAGAATTCAATCCATTTACATTTAAGGTAATTATTAACAGGCAGGCACTTACTTAAGCCATTTTATTGTTTTCTGGAT
>NW_020839962.1:0-4314 GCF_003676395.1 Aethalodelphis obliquidens | reverse complement strand
AAAATAACTTTGTAAGTTTTGTAAAAATTCTGCAGCAGCCTTAGAAGGATTCATATCATATTGAGAGGCTGCAATATCATGAATTTGTTTGTGTAAATGTTCCAAATCAATTCCCAAATCACTAGAATTCCACACATTTAAAATGTGCATTTGAATTTTCTCCCAGGAATATTCAGAATGATTTACTTTTAAAGGAGTAACACATATCCAGGAATATTTTTTATGGCAAGTTAGGGATAGACGAATTTTTAAGGCTGTAAGTTCTTGGCCAATATGTAAAACTGCTTCCTCAAGGGCATCAACTTTAGCTTCTAACTTTCTATCTATTGCTTCCTGGGTTGCTAAAGCCAAGGATACATTTTTTGATAAATCATTTGCATATTGTGCTGTTTGTACTTCTTTTACTAAAGTATATGTTGCAACAGTAAAAGAACTCAGTATTCCTATCAAGGCGGAAATTCCCAAAATCAAAGTAGCCACAAATCTTTTTGGCCTTATGAGTTCTCCAACCTGTCTTACAATTTCTGCCCCTATATCTGTATACCAAGATTCATTAAGCGCTACTGGCAGCATAATATAAGCTGGTCTTTTTAACACCATTATGGTTGACACATTCATTTCAGGAACAATACAAGTGGTCAGTATGCATTGTTGACAGGTAATATAAAACCTCATATTATATTGCATAATCTGTAATTTTTTACTATCATTAGAAAGCAACAGGGAGTACGGAGATGACACACAGGTTTGAATATAGTACTCTTCCACATGGGTAGTAGCTCTAATTAACGTTATTTTACGAGTGGTTAAGGGTAATCTCCATAACTGAGGTTGATAATAGGTTTTATTTTCATAAACAAAAGTATAAATAGGAGCCACCCATCCATGACTATTCCATCTATTTACCTTCAATGGACGGGGAATATAGGAGTCATTCCATGGATATCTCAAAGCACTTTTTAAATATTGTCTATAATCTTCTTCAGGATTTTGAATACTCCAATCTGAAATATAATATTTAGTTCCAGGAATGGATATTTTATTTTCTTTATTATACATACAATATATCCATGAAGGATATCCAGTTTTAATATCTTTCCAAATCCATTCATCTGTAGCTTTCCCTGCAGCCTCATCACAATCATCATATCTAGGAGGATGAACATCTTTAGCTGGATATTTATTAACATAAACTTGATTTTGTCCTACAACTTTTCCTAACAATGACCATAGATATCTTGTGGTTTTATCTCTTCCTACTGGCTCTTTAGGGGAGTCTGTCAAGAATCCTGCATCAACTACTGATAAACACCCATTTTTTGTTTGACTATTTCCGGTTGACCCAGAGCCAAGAAAAAAGCATATTGGAGGAAAGTCAGTCTGACCTGTAAATGAGTAATTAAAATTGATTACAAATTGTTTATAGCCCTGCATTCCTCGAATGCCATCGGTCAATTCAGGAAATGAGGAAGTTACTGGAATAATAGAATCTCTCCAAGTACATGCATGTAAGATAGGAGGATCTGGAAAGTAAGCCCAATACGTACCATTGGCACTTACCTGAACCGAAAGCAAGCTAAGCATAGCCACAAAAAAATTAGCAGTCGTCAAAGGCAATCCTTGAGCATTTACAGCATTTTCAGCATTCAGGCAAAGCCTTTTAATTGCCCCCCAAGTTATTGGAGGCGCTTCAATGGTGGAGACTGCATACCTTCTTTTTCGTGAACAAGAAAGTAATAAAGGCTTTTTCTCCGAAGTTTCCGGAGGAGTTTGTACCTCTTTATCACAAAATGACTTAAGGGACAGTTGTTTTATCGGGGGAACTAGCATCGCAGCCACAAGACTGTCTGGTTTCACTTTCTGTGGATGCGGCTCCGCCATCTCGGCAATGGTAGTAATAACAGCTGTGCTATTCTTTGTCCCACATAAATTTGCTGTGTCTTATTAGAGGGAGCCACCATTATGTGAATTTCTCCTGTATAGTCAGAGTCAATTACTCCAGGCAAAACTGTTAAACCAGATAAGGAAGTTGAACTCCTACCAATAATTAAACCCATTACTCCTGGGGGTAATGGACCTTTAATCCCAGTTGGTATTTTTATGACTGGAGAGTCAGGAGTTAGTATTGTTGCGGAGGCGGCACAGAGGTCCAATCCTGCGCTGCCTGGGGTGGCCCTGAACAATTCATCAATTCCCCTGAGGGAAGAAAGGGATTGAGCGTCTGGTGAATTGCCCCTATTGTTTGTTGGGCCCGGGGTTGGGCCCGAAGTAAGTTTCCCGAATTAGTTTCAGTAGGTGTATCTGGAAAAACAGGTGTAGGATACATTGGCATCTGAGCTCCAGCCTGAGGCACTGTAGAAACCCCATTAGGGGGAAGAATGTGTCCGTCCTTGTGATATTTACTCCTACACAATTTAGTCCAATGATTTCCTTTCCCACATCTTTGGCATGGAGTCTTAGGGACCCCAACATTACCAGGGGGCATCATTTTAACAGGACCTGCTGGAGGCGCATTTTTATTAGGACATTCCCTACTGAAATGACCTGTGCCTCCACAAGCAAAGCAATTATTTCCTTTTGGTCCCCTAGGGTTTTTTGTTTTTTGAACCATATTCATCATGCATTGAGGAAGTGTTTCTCCCTTTAGGGCGGCTGTCAAAGCAATCCCTTGCATATAAGAGGGTCCCACGTCAGAACATTGTTTAATAAAATCTGAAATGCTTCCAGTTTTTCTAATTGACCGAATCAAGTTCTGACAAACAGGGTTTGCATTTTCAAAGGCTAATTGTTTAGCTAGCATGTTAGCTGCATCCTCATCAGTTATCACTCTTTTTATCTCTGTTAACAACCGAGAAACAAATTCCTCATATGCCTCCTCAGGTTTTTGTCTTAAATCTGTTAAGGTGGAGGCTTTTCCTGGAGTCAAAGGCAAAGACTTCCAGGCATTTACTGCGCACATAGTTACCTGCCATAAGGCCTCTTTTCCCATATGCATCTGTTGTTGAGCTGAATCATATTCTCCCTGGCCTAATAACATATCTTTAGTAATGTTAAACTTATCCCTCTTCTTATTTAAGGCATGTTCTTTATTCACCTGTTCCTCATATTCTGTTTTCCAAAGCAGATATTGTCCTCCAGATAAACAGGCCTTTGTAACCTGAATCCAGTCATATGGAGTCATCCATCTATTTGCCAAGGCATCTATAAGAGTCATAGTATAAGGCGCCAACGGTCCGTAATCTACACAGGCCTTTTTAAGTTCTTTTAAAAGTTTTAAAGGCAAGGGATCCCAATATGGCTCATCATCAAAACCATCCTCAAAAATGACTGGAAAGCAGGCTGCAAAAGCATAATCATCATCTTCACCGTTTATTCTCCTATGCCTTTTATATTTGCCATGACTTTTATTAAAAGGTGGCGGAGGTGGCAAACCTCCGACATTTGAAATTCGGCTTCTTGACCCTTTTAGAGGAAAAAGTGAAGCTGGTGGTGCGGTCGGTAAACGACCTAAGGGACGCATGTCATGTAAATTAGGTCTATTTTTCTTAGTTTCTTGCATTGAAAAAGCACCAGGGGGTTCATACTTCCTTCTTTCATAATCATATGCAGCAGCATCTAAATCATCCTGATCTGCAGGAGGCAATTCATCATCAAAAGGAGGACTTTTTAACAAATTAGAGTTTTTATCAGTAGGTGACTCATCTTCCTCCTCTGAGTCATTATCATTAAGGTTACAGTCTTTTAAAGCAGCAGCCAAAACCTCAGTTTCTTTTGATGGTTTTGGGGAAGGTAACGGAGTACATTTATCCATTACTTCTGCAGGATATTTATATGGGTTCTTCTGACCTTCAGGCAAGGGGGCAATGCTCTCTCTAATAAGGTTCCATAAAGTAAAAGTATCTACTGGGACCTTCTCAGGTCCAAAATGACTGTAATATACTTGCAAAGTTTGCCCCACCTTTTGCCATGTTTTTATATTAACTGTTCCCTGTTCTGGAAACCATGGACATTGCTCCTGCACAAACTGAAAAAACTGAGTTAATTGCTTGTTAGTTACCTTAATTCCTCTTCCATTTATCATATGTTTAACTATATCAATAAACAAGAGCCTCTCCTTGGACTCAGCGTGTCCCATCTTGACACCGTCTTACTCACCTCCCTAACCAGTATTCCTTAACTGGGGGTCCGCGGCACCCTACGGTGAGACTCCTATCCGTCCGAAAAAGAAATAATACTTACCCCTCCGGGTCCCTGTGCGGGCGCCACTATATTTCAAACTATTAAACTTGGGATGGGCTTTCAAAATCAGAAACA
>NW_020839961.1:0-4314 GCF_003676395.1 Aethalodelphis obliquidens | reverse complement strand
GGAAAATTTAATGATATAATTCAGAATATTAACAAAGTAAATGAAAACTACCATCCTCTTATAGGTACCAAAAAAGCATCTGATGAAATGAAAAATCCATTCATGATTTTACATTCTTACTTGCAAAGCATCAAGAGAAAACTTGTTTTGTAAGATAAAGAATTTCAAGATAAAAAATAGCAAGGAGGGCTTCCCTGGTGGCGCAGTGGTTGAGAGTCCGCCTGCAGATGCAGGGGACACGGGTTCGTGCCCCGGTCCGGGAAGATCCCACATGCCATGGAGCAGCTAGGCCCGTGAGCCATGGAGCGGCTGGGCCCGTGAGCCATGGCCGCTGAGCCTGTGCGTCCGGAGCCTGTGCTCTACAACGGGAGAGGCCACAACAGTGAGAGGCCCACTTACCGCAAAAAAAAAAAAAAAAAAAATAGCAAGGATCACTCTTAACAGTGAAACAAAAGTAACATTCTCATTAAAGTTAGGAAAAAGATGCATCAACATGAAAAGCTGCTCAACATCACTAATTATTAGAGAAATGCAAATCAAAACTACAATGAGGTATCACCTCACACCAGTTAGAATGGGCATCATCAGAAAATCTACATACAACAAATGCTAGAGAGGGTGCTGAGAAAAGGGAACCCTCTTGCACTGTTGGTGGGAATGTAAGTTGATAGAGCCACTATGGAGAACAGTATGGAGGTTCCTTAAAAAACTAAAAATAGAATTACCATATGATCCAGCAATCCCACTACTGGGTATACACCCAGAGAAAACCATAATTCAAAAAGACACATGCAACCCAATATTCATTGCAGCGCTACTTACAATAGCCAGGTCATGGAAGCAACCTAAATGCCCATCTACAGACGAATGGATAAACAATTTGTGGTACATATATACAATGGAATATTACTCAGCCATAAACAACAATGAAATTGAGTCATTTGTTGAGATGTGGATGGATATAGAGACTGTCATACAGAGTGATGTAAGTCAGAAAGAGAAAAACAAATACCGTATATTAATGCATGTCTGGTGAAGCTAGAAAAATGGTACAGATGAAATGGATGCAGGGCAGAAGGTGAGACACAGATATAGAGAACAAACCTATGGACACCAAGGGGGGAAAACCGTGGTGGGGTGGGGATGGTGCTGTGCTGAATTGGGCGATTGGGATTGACATGTATACACTGATGTGTATAAAACTGATGACTAATAAGAACCTGCAGTATAAACAAACAAACAAAAAACAACTAATACTACACATTCTTTGGATTATTTGTATGGAAATGTTAATATAAATGTTTCAGGCATTATATGAAATTTCTAAAAATCTTATATGTTCTGGTATAATGTTATAAGTCATAATTCTAGTTATTACTTTAAAACGTATATCTCAGAAATAACTAAATTTCCTTGTCAGTTGCATTATTATGAACTTTCATCAAATCTTTAACCGTGGTCATTTTTAAGTCTTTTGTCATTTACAGACAGTTCTGGGTGTACTCTGATGCTTTTGCAAAAATGTTCCTATAAGAGGTTTTCATCTTCAAGGAATTCATGGAAAAGACTCTGACAAGTACAGGTTTCTGGTAACTGACTATACTGCTGAATTGAATGAATAAGCATTGTCAAAACACTAATGGAAAACTGATGAATTCATAAAAGTGCTAACAAAAGATCAAGACTTGAAAAAATTTAATTACATGGCACTGAGTGAACTGAGGCGGATGGTTATAATTTTTTTGACTTTCTGTTTGAATAATAAAAAAAAATCCCACAAGGACTCAGAGGCAGAAAATATACAAATCAATTTTCACTGCAAGGAAAGGAGCTGTTACTGTGGAGGATTACTGGACTGAATGTCACTATTATGACATAGTATGAGTGTGTTTCGTGTTTGGTAATTGCAATCCTTGTTGCTCTCGTTGTGGTTATCCATTTACAATGCTTGGTGTCAGTTTATTTATCCCTAAGAAAAATAAAATACAGTATGTGTGTGTGAAAAAAAAGAAACATATTGAACATACTCCAAGATCAACTTGAACTGTATGGAGCATATGTAATAGTTATAATTTTAGGACAGAAAATATATGTGTACAAATAAACAAAGAAAAAAAGAAAAAAGCAAACTATTTCATTAACCCAATTTCAAGTGCTCCCTTAATACTGTTTCTTAATCCTTTTAAGCTCCCTAATTTCCACCATTCAAATATTTTCTTTCACCTTTCCCTGTCCTCAAACGTCAGGCACACCTATTCCACCCCACTTAGAATCCTTCGAATGTCCTAAAAGTCCCTAAGTGATCTGGCCCACCATCACCTCTTGACCTCTCCCCTTTCTATCCTGCTCCTTGTTCTCTCCTTCCAAACACATTCCTGGCTGTGTCTCAAAAAAGGCCGGTATACTCTTGTCTGATGGTCTTAGCACCATGGCAACTCTCAAGCCTCAACCCAAACATCACCTTTTTAGTGAAGGCTCCTCTGATCCTCTTGCCTTGGATAAAAGTAGAGACAATTTTCTTTCCAAGAAAACAGGTACTCTCTCAAGAAAACAGTTTCAAGTGAAACTTGAACTGATGGTCAGTACCCATGTATCTCTCCCAGATTCTACTCAAATCAGCCCCACTCTAACTGCATCGTTCCTGATGCCATCACAGTTGAATGGAATCAGCTCTTCCAAATGTCTAGTAAAAGGCCTCATTTTTAAAGTTCTCAGCCCACAAAACACAGGTGTTTTGCCTGAAATTTTTCCTTTAAGATTTCTTACAAGAAAATATATGGCATCTAAAGGTTATACAAATGTCAGGGTCCTTTTAGGTACAGAGGGATTTCCCTGGGAAAGCTGCCAGAATGGGCAGAGCTAGCACAGTGCTCAGGGCATTAAACACCAGTAGTATCTGGACAGCACAAGAACCAGAGAGAGGAGAAGAAAACCATGCTAAAGAAATCCGTGACGAAGAGCTCAACTGCCTTTAGAGAACAAAGGCATTGAACCTTCCTCACCCTGTAGTCTCCCCAATAAGACTAAGGAAGATCAGCTGGCCTGCCATTGTTCCAAGTAATAGAAACTCCCCACATCTCCTATGGTCTGCAAGAGGTGCCAGAGGTCCCTATATGTTATCTGGGGTCCATTCAACACAAGAGGAAGCTGGGGCCCAATCCTCTACCACCTCTCTCCCCAAAGAGGTCACCACTATTTGGCTTAAACATAACACCTTTATCCTTTGGGTCTGGGATCAGGGACAAAATAATAGCAAGGAAGGGCTTGCTCTCTGTGACCCCTGCTGGTAGCTTTTGTAAGAGTGCATCAAATGCAAGAGGGAAGAGATATGGGAACATATGCATATGTATAACTGACTCACTTTGTTATAAAGCAGAAACTAGCACACAATTGTAAAGCAATTATACTCCAATAATGATTAAAAAAAAATAAGAGTGCATAAAACGAATGTTTCCTGCAGACCAGAATACTGATGGCAGGGGCCCCTTGAGTGAGCAGCAGTAGCTCTTTATACCTCTGCCCTGGAGCCTCGTGCACCGTGGAATATGCAGCAGGTAGGTAATGGAGGATCAAAAGAATACGCTCTTCTCCTTTTCTTACTTTAATGTCAACGATAGAAGAAACAATCTCAAGGTCTCTACAGAATGTATTGGTAATAAATGGTGGGTAGGGGAAGTGGTTGACAATCTAGCCTATTCCTGAGGGAGTGTCACAAATGCACTTAACTTAGCCTCTAAAGATTGGGTGGAAGTCAAATAATCTCTCTCTTCCTATTCCAGAAACACCTGAGGAGCACTCAAGGGTCTTGGGGATAGATTGTTATGAAGGAGAAGCATTGTTCAAAACTGACCCTAGATGTTCATCCTAAGATGCCTGAACAGTAGGCTACCATAGACTCCTTCCATGACTGGAGGGCTATAGCATCCAAAAGGGCCCAAGGTCCCCAGGTGCCTCCTAATGTACAGGGCTGCTGGCTTTCCCAGACAGCTCCTGTAAATGGCTGGCATGATATCTAGGCAGCTTACTTCCCCAAGCAGTCTGAAGGTCCCTTTCCTAATAAAGTGGCTGTCTTCAAAGCCCTATATGAAGGAAGAGCAATGGGGAAGGGGCCTCCACTACAACAAAGCCCTCCTCAACATGGGATGCCTCTCCATGTAGATGCTGAAGAAATGCAGAGCCTATGTGTGCCTTGGCCCTGATGTGTTTCCTGAAGTTATCTTTTATGACTTTGTGGAATTTTCTTCCATTCATAAGGGGACTCAAAAGGTGGGAAGAAAGCAAATAGTAAGGTTTCATCAGGGTTAGGGTTTTCCA
>NW_020839960.1:0-4315 GCF_003676395.1 Aethalodelphis obliquidens | reverse complement strand
TACCACCTTCTTAGGGGGCTAGCTGAGCTCCCCTGGGGAACCGGAGACTGAGCTGGGGCCTCGTCCTGGATTAAAGAAAGCTCTATCCCTCCAGGGGGATCTGGAGTCTGAGTAGAGTCCTCCTGCTGCACTGGAGGATGTTCAACCTCATTAGTGGGCTCTAGAGTTAAGACAACCTCCAGATCCATGGGTTTAACTGTGATATTAGGCAACATTGGATGTTCAACTTCACCTGGACCTAGAGGTGAGAATGTCACTTCATTATGTACTGAAGGTTGAGCTGCACCATCTGTAGAGGCCCCTGGAGGCTGAGTTCGGCGCTGATACTGGACTGGAGAAGGTCCAACCCACTCAGTGGGCTTTGGATGCTGAGCTGAGCTCTCCTGCTGGCTTGGAGAAGGGTCAGTTTCCTCAGGAAGCTCTTCAGGTTGAGTTGGGGCTCCCTGCTGAACTGGAGAAGGTTCAACATTCTCAGAGGGGCTTGGATGCTGATCTGAAAATTCTTGCTGGACTGACAAAGGTTCCAACTGCTCAGGGGACACTGTAGACTGAGCCGAGGTTTCTTGTTGGGGTGGAGAAGTTTCAACCTCATTAGTGAACGCTGGAGTTACTGTAAGTGCAAGATCCGCAGGTTTAACAGTGACATCAGGCCACTGCAGAAGCTGAGCTTGATCCTGACCTAGAGAAGAAACTGTTGTCACAGGATGCTCTGCAGAGGAAACTACAGTCACATTAGAGAGCTCTGGAGACTGAGTTGGAGAGGATTCCACCTCACCATGAGACTCTGGATGCTGAGCTGTGGCTTCCTGCTGAGGTGGAGAAGGTACGTCAGGAGCCTGTAAAGCTGATCTGGACTCTACTGCTGGCTTGTGGCAGGTATAACCTCTTCTCCACGATGCTCCAGATACTGAGCTGGGGTCTCCTCTTGTACTGAAGGTTTATTACGTGTACTGTCTTCTAGAGTTCGGCTGGAGCCTCCTGCTGAACTGGCAAAAGTTCAACCTCCTCAGGTGCTGTGAAGGCAGTGTGGGGGCCTCATGTTGCATTGTAGAAAATTCTGCATTAGTAAGGGGCACTGAGGCTGAGCTGAAGGCTTGCGCTGATTTGGAGAAGGTCCCACCTCTGGAGTGGGTTCTTTCGTTATGGTAAGCTCCACATCTGCATGTTTGACAGTGACACCGGATAAGTCTGAATGCTGAGCATGAGGGTGACTTGGAGGTGAAACTGTCATTTCATGATGCTCTGGAGGTTGAGCTGGCTGTTCCTGTTGAGTCGGAGAAGGTTCCACCTCCCCTGAAGAAGGCTCTGGAGGCTGAGCTGGTTGCTCCTGCAGGGTTGCAGAAGTTTCTATCTCCGCTGGAGACAGAGCTGGGATCTCCTGCTGGGTTGCAGAAGATTCTGCCTCATTAGGGGTCTCTGGATACTGAGCTGAGGCTTCCTCCTTGGTTGCAGAGGTTTCAGGTTCTCCAAAAGACTCTGAAAGCTGAGCTGGAATGTCCTGCTGGGTTGCTGTTTTCACCTCCTCAGGAGGCTCTGTAGGCTCGGAAGGCTGAGTCGGTTGATCCTGTTCACTTGGAGAAGGCTCAGCGTCCACAAGAGGCCCTGGGGGCTGACCTGTGGGCTCCTGCTGGGTTGGAGAAGGTTCAACTTCCCCAGGAGGCTCAGAAGGCTGAGCTGGTTGCTCCTGCTCCCTTGAAGGCTCAACCTCTCCAGGAGGCTCTGGAGGCATAGCTGAGGTCTCTTGTTGGGTTGGAGAAGATTCTGTACCCTCAGGATGCTCAAGAGGTGGAGGAGTCAGGGCCTCCTGCTGAGCTGTAGGAAATTCAGCTTCCGTAGTGGGCTCTGGAGTGATGGTTAAGTTCCAAATCCAGAGGTTGAAGTGTAACACTGGGCAAGTTGGAATGAGCATGACGCTGAACGCCAGGTAGAGATGCTACCTCTTCATTCACTGGAATTTCATGTACATACTCAGTAGGGAGACCTGGAGCCTGAGTTGGGGCGTCTTGATAGAGTAGAGAAGGTTCACCTCCTGAGGGCTCTCTGGAGGCTGAGACAGGGTCTCCTGCTGGACTGGAGAAGGATCAACCTATTTAGTGACCTGTGGAGTTATGGTAAGTGCCAGATCCATAGGTGTAATAGTGAAATTGTACAAGTTTGACTGCTGAGCTTCATTTACCCCATGATGTGCTACTGGTCGAACTACAAGCTCCTTAAGTGTCTCCAAAGGCCGGGCGAGGGCCTCTTGAGGACTTGGAGTTTCTAGTTCCTCAGGGACCTCTGAAGGCTGAGGTGGAGCCTCCTGCTGAAGTGGAGGTGGTTCTACCTCTTCAGTGAGCTCTGGATGATGAGTCTGGGCCTTCTGCTGGGATGGAGAAATATCTCATCCTCCTCAGAAGACTCCCCGTCGTGTAGCTTTTGTGCCATACTTTCCTTGCGTGTGGTGTTG
This sequence comes from Aethalodelphis obliquidens, assembly GCF_003676395.1. NCBI lineage: Eukaryota > Metazoa > Chordata > Mammalia > Artiodactyla > Delphinidae > Aethalodelphis > Aethalodelphis obliquidens. The sequence continues at coordinate 1,869 of NW_020839960.1, read as the reverse complement.
AGAGGCCTATACGTATCCCTATGTCAAAGTGGCCGCGTTCTCCCGAAAGAGCCCTCCTAGAAACAGAAAGGGAAATATTAATTCTGCATCTCCCCTGCTTTCTCTGGCCACAGTACTTTCTCCTCCTCAAACTTACCTGACTCTCACTTTCCCCTGAGCTTCTCTTACGCAGCAGAAATCGAAAAAAGCCCCTTGGAGGAAAACACACACAGTTAGTGTTACATGTCATTTTTCATCTCTCTCACAGTGTGTTATCTCTGGTCGTATTAGGACTAAATGGGTACCTCAGTCCATAATCACAATGACCAAAATCACAAGAGACCTGGGATCTTGAAAATCATTGCATGCATGCTGTCCTTCCAGTTCTCTGTGTCTGTCCAAAATGGCCCTCTAGTGTCTCTGGGGAGACTTTTACATGTAGCTTAGCATGGAGTATAGGCAGGATTTTCAGCCCCCCTCACCCTTCTCGGTCCTTGGCCAAGTGACATCGTGCAGAGAAAACACTGCACAACGGCGCTGGGCAGAAACACGTTACTCTCTAGATGCGCTTCACACCAGTCCGCTTTGGATATAGTCGCACATGCAGCATTTGCTGGGGATGTGGGTGTGGGGAGAAGGTGCTTTTATTTTCCTGGCTGCTCTATCCTGTAAGTTGAATCACACCAAGTAAACACCTGAAACCAATGAGCAAAGTTACTATACCTCTCTGACTTTCATACTGCAGGCTGTCACTGAGGTGTCAGTGAATTGTGGGATCAGTTTAAAGGCCATGACCAGCAGGGAAACACAAAATACTCTTTTTGAATACAAATAGAAGAGAAAAACATCAGAGTGCACAATAAGTTTGTTTCAGAAACTACTTATGTCCATATGGTATGTGTATACTGAATTGTGACATAAAAGGTAGCTCACAGCATAAGCACAGTGCGATCAGTAGAGAAGTCCTCAGTGGAAAGGGACCCTCTTCTTTTTGATAATCACTAGCAGTATGACCATGGGGCAAGATATTTTCCCTTTCTCCTTCTCCATTTCCTTATTATTAAAGGAAGAGACAAACTACTGTCTAACGTTTCTCCCGGTTAAAATTCTATGAGGTTTGGATAAAGGGAATAGAGAGTAGGGGCATAAAAAGCAGTAGGATGAGAAGCGAAGTTTCCTTGCCAAATTACAGAAGGGACTCATGTGTTCTACCTTTTGTCAGCTTTGAGTGAGGCCAGCCCCTACATCCCCAACCATGTGTATTCAGTCCTCATGATTAAAGAGAAGAATCAAGTAGTAGGAGGAGGAAAGGTGGCTTTGATTCTCAGTTTGTGGGTTCTGAATCTGAATTAATTATCATCCTTACCTCAATGAGACAGATAATTGTAACCAAAATCGTCACTACTACAGTTACAGATATTGCCAAGATGAGTTTGTTGTTATAGCCATATCCTGGAACTTCTTTTGTGAGCTAAAAATAATAAATAACTTTTTTTAAAACAAGGAGATGGAAGGGAGGAAAGCTAACTATTTTTAATCCTATTCTAAATGATAGTTAACTATTCTTAAAATACTATAAAACCCAATCCTTTCAGGCGAGTAGCTTCTATAAGAACAAGCCAAATTGAATGTTATTAATCTTATCATTAGCAACTTCTTCTACAGTTTATTTATCTACACATTATTTATCTTGTGTTATGTCTTTTCTCATCTACCCTAGGAATAGTGGCACACTCTCTAAACGAGCAAAGTGGGAGATCACTGTCTTAGCCAGTTTCATGGCTGAAGATAAGATACAGACTAGGAGCCCATGGTATTCCCGCTTGGGCACGTTAATGGCATGTCCTAAACTGAGTAAAAGTCCAGCTCCCATGTGTCAGGGGTTATCCT
>NW_020839959.1:0-4317 GCF_003676395.1 Aethalodelphis obliquidens | reverse complement strand
GAAATCTCCTTTAGGGGTTTCTCGGGTGGGAAGTGATGCTCTGGGTGAGGGGGTGGCCTGGTCCTCTAGGAGGCAGGAGAATGGACAGAGGGAAAGAGGGTAGAAGGGCTTGATTAGAGCTTCTTAGTGACAGAAACTTGGAAAATCAACACACAGCGACCACCTACCCAGGGCTGAGGGGCAGGACGAACGAGGGGTTGGAGCCCAGTCACGTCGTGCGGGGCCCCTGTCATCACTCCCCCGGCCCAGGGCCGTGTCCCCACCCCTCCATCTTTGGTCCCTCAGCTTGGACCCGCCCGAGCCCTGCCATGTACCGGGTGTGGGCAACGCAGTGGGGAAGGGGCCCCGTCCCCTGGGCTTGTCCACAATGGAGTGTGACTCAGGGTGATGGTCCAGAGCCCCCAGGACGGTGTCCCCAACCCTGAGGAGACCGAGAAGGAGTCTCTGAGGAGGTGACATCTGAGCTGAGACCTGATGGATGAGTAGCAATGAGCTGGGGGCATCAGGGGCTCTGGGACAGGAAATAAAGACCCAATCAAAGGAGCCATTGTCCCGGGTCAGAAGTTCAGATAGATGCAGGAGGGTTTCGGGGCAGCTTGGCTGTGTCAGGGTCCAGGGCCAGCTTCCCAGCCTCGCCCTCGGTTTCCACTTCCTGTCACAGAGGCGGCCTCAGCCTCAGGCACCAGGCGTCCCGTGGGACCCTCTCACCAGGAGGGGGTCCTGCATGGATGTCACCCTCACCAGGAGAACTTCCCAGCTGCCCCCTGACTTCCCCTGGGTCTCGTTCCCTCCCTGAGAGACTCTTCGGGTCTGCCGGGGCGGCCCCCCCTCACTGTCCCTGTGCCAGGCTTCCGTCTCCAGCCGCCAGGCCTGCCTGTCCCCCCGAGGTTCTGCTCTGGCCGCCTGTGTCCACCTCCCACGGCCAGTGGCTGAGAGTGTGGGAATACCTGCCCCAGCCCCACGGTGAGGGGGACGCTGGGTGTGTTTTCCGCACAGACTCCCCAGTTCCAGGGGATTAAGTTGGGGTGGGCTCCAGAGGAGGGACCACAAGACCAGAGGCAGGGGAAGCTGGGTGCTCAGGGAACTGCACAGGCTTCCACGTGGCCACAGTGCCGGCCTGGGGAAGGAGAAGGGTCATCGGGGTGTGACAAGTGCTGACTTGTGCTGCCCCATGAAGAGGCCTCCAGCAGGGCCCTTAGGAAGCAGCTCTCACCCACCCTTCCTTCTCAGCGAGCCTGGGAGCTGGGAAAACCTCACCAGGAAGGAATAGCACTTTCCCTGATTCAGTGTCAAGAGCGTGAGGCCGGAAGCTCAGCAGCTCGCCCGCAGAAGCATCTGCTCAGCTGCCGCGTTCCCGGAGCCTGTGGGGCCGGAGCCTGTGGGGCAGGACAGACCCGACATCAATGTCACTTTAAAAGGAAGCGTGATGAAAGCTCTCTTGCTGGCTCTGGATTGAACACACCAGGGGCCCAAAGAGCTACACGTGACCCTGGGTCAGAGCAAGCGCTTCTAAACATGCGAGCAAGTATCCACGGACAACACTGAATTAAAGACGTATTGTTCCTCCTCCTTCCTCTTCTCCAACTTTCTCAACAACCCCAGACTTGTCACAGCAGCTTCCAGCTGCCATGCGCCGAGCCCGGTGTCAGGTGGAGGCAGGGTCACATTGAAGACCTCTTGGTGCCTATCTCTGCCCATGGTCCCCTCATCCCAGGGAGGGAACCAGGGGTGGCCCCCCTTGTGGAAGTTACCTTCCCGGGACAGGAGCAACAGTCCTTCCTGTCTGGGAAAGACTTTGCTCACTGGAGAGTTTAGGGAGCTTGTTGGGAGTGGGAGAGAGAGAGAAAGCCAGGATGAAAGAAGATTCTGGAAGAACAGAAAGGGGATGTTCACTGATTCCTAGAGGAAGCGCCAACCGCAGAGGGCGGCTGCGAGGTCCCCATATTTGCAAGCGGGAATCCTTTGGGTCCCCCAGGTGGCTGACTTGCTGAACAGTGGCGCGAGCTCGGTTTCCTTGGTAGAATCGGATCTGGTCGTGGCTCTCAACCCGGGTTGTATGTTAGTTAGTCCTGGGAAGCTTGAAAACTTCCTGATGCCCAAGTCAGATCACCTCTGGGAGGGGGACCCAGACTTTGATAAGTATCTTTAATGCCCCTCAGGTCACTGGAATGTATAGTCAAGACAGAGAGCCCTGATCTGAACTGACGCCCACCATCCCAGGAGCCATTATGAGAAACTGAGGACCACAGACTCCAGAGCAGGAGGGCCCTCAGGACCACCAGCCTAACTTCTGCTCCCCACAGAGGAGGGAGATGGTTTCCAGAGAGGTCGTGTTGTTTGCCCAGTGCCTCACAGCACACGAGTGGCAGAGCCATTTCAAATATTCCGTCCACTACTCAACCTCCCTCAGAGATCAGGTGAAGCTCTAGACTTCTCGGGAGCTTTGGGTATGAGTGGCAGTGGGATCTGTGACTTCCAGGAAGGAATCCCAGGGCGTCCTCATGGCTCAGCAAGTCATCCTATTGCAGAGACCCTGAGGCCCTTCCTTTGTAGGAAAATTCCAGGATGCTTGGAATGCTTTCCAAGATGTAGAAAATGGAGATGTGCCTGGAAACCCAGGAAAAGATCGGGCAACAGATGACAATTTGGGTTTTGTGGTCTTTTCCCCCCCAAAAGAAATAAACATGGCAAAAATGCCCTTCATAGAAAGGGCATCTGGGTTTCATAAATAGACCATAAAGAGGCAACAGAAGAACCAGAAGAGCCCCAAATCAACATCCGTCCCCATCATCTGGTTCGCCCTCCATCACCGACATTCTCTCTCTCACCTCAGCTCGGAACAAGCATTCTTGCCTTTTGGAAGGAGGACCAGTGTCTCCTCCTCCATATGTCTGTCTCTTGGCCCCTCCCACAGGAGGAGGAGAGTGTATCCAATTGGTGGGAATGTGAGGCCTGATCTCCATGCAGTGGGCAGGACTAATATGCAAATGGTTATGAGTCAGGATACTTTTGGCAGCAAACAACAGAACACCCATCTAAACGTGGCTTTCACCCTTGCTACCCAAAGTGGGGTCCATGCGTCAGCACCATCAGCCTGGAGAAATCTGGAATCTCAGGTTCTACTTCGAACCTACTGAATGAGAATCTGCACTTGCCTGAGAGCCCCAGATAATTCACGTGCGCATTAAAGTTGGAGAAGCACTGACCTAAGTTACAAAGACATATTTTTGCTCACATAACGAGAAGCCCAGAAAAGGCAATTCTGATCTGTTCACCTAAGTATCTCAAGGATCTCAGGTCTTGTCTCCCTGCACGTCTCTCTGCATCTCTGAGGTTCTCTGGTTTTCACCTCAGGGTTTCAAGGTGGCTGCTGTGGCTCCAGCATCATCAGATCACATCCAAATCAGAGGATGGGAAGAAGTACTGGGGGATTTTCCTGGGGTGTGGGTGGGCATCAGTGCAGCTCCTGGGGTCTCCTGTGCCGCCATCACAGTGAATCTGTTCCAAACTTTTAGGACCTTATATCACTCTGCACAGGATTCAGATCCCCAGAGAAGAACCTGACTGGACTGTGTGGGTCACATGTCGACCCCTGGGCTGGGGAGGGTGTGCTTGTTTGCTGAAAGTCCCCCCGGACCACAGCAACAGGGAGGGCGAGTTCCTCAGTGGAAGCCTGAGGACCTGGTGTCAGAAAAGGGAACGGTGCCAACAGAGAAAACACACAGCCTCTGCCCATCCTCACCTGCATCACTGCCCGTTCAGCGGAGGCCCCCGCCCTCTTTCATACTCCCACCTCTTCATTCTCGCTGGTGCTGTGATCCCCTCCTGGAAGGCCTCCCTCTCTTGAAAGTTGAAAGGACTTCCATTATCTTTCAGTCTAATCCACCACCCTCTCCAATAAGCACCAACCGTTTCTGCTTCTCTTGTCTGAGGGCTTCTGAACCTCAGCGCTGCTGGCGTTTGGGCTTGGATAATCCTCTGCTCTGAGGGGCTGTCTTGTGAGCTGTAGGATTTTAGCAGCATTCCCGGTCTCTACCCAGCAGATACCAGTAGCATCCTCTCCAGTTGTGACAACCAAAAATGTCTCCAGACATCGCCCAGTGTCCCCTGTCTGGGGAGAGAAGGAGCAAATCTGTCCCTGAGAACTTGCGAAACTCTGCCTTTTCCGAACACAAGTCACTAAGATTTCCTGCCGCAGCATTTAGTGCCATTTTAACATTTATTTGACTTTTCCTGTCTGCTCCTTGCCTTCACAGAGGGACTGTGGCCAGCCAGGAGGGCAGCCACGCTGCCCTCCCTCTGCACTTGGAGTTGCCC
>NW_020839958.1:0-4320 GCF_003676395.1 Aethalodelphis obliquidens | reverse complement strand
AGGCGGGGGCTTTGCCGGGGGCTGGACTCCGCAGGTACCGGGGGCCCCGGGAAGGAGTGGAGGTCGGGGGAGGGCTACGGGCTGCTCGGTTGGGAGTGGGGGAGCGGCGGCGGAGGGTAGCGGGCTGAAGGGGGGCTGAGGGAAGGGTCCCCCAGTGAGCGGGTCAGAGGGGAGGACCGCTGGCTTCCGGGGTGGCTGGTGGGGGGCGTTCTGGAGTCGGGGTGCAGAGGGTGGGGCTAATGGCTAAGCGTGGGGGGGGCCTGAGCGGAGGGCTTCCTGCTGGTCCGGTGGGGCCGGCTTTGGGGGCCAGAGGAGAGGACGACTGGCTGCGGGGGTGGGGAGGACGGGACGGGACGGGACGGGCGGGCCCCACCCCCGGGGCCGAGACGGGAGGGGAGGGCTAACGGCTGCTGCGTGTGGCGGGAGGAAGGGGGAGCTACTCCTGGCTGAGGCGGGGGTCGATGGGGAGGACTCCCGGGCGCGGGTGCGGTAGGCGTTAGGGGAGCTCCCGGCGGGGCGGGGCGTGGGGTGGGGGGGGAGGACGCTCGTGGCAGTTAGGGGGCTCCGGCTCCCGGGTGGGCGGGGGCAAGACGGGTGGGCTCTGCGTCTGGGGTACGAGAAGCGAGAGCCCCTGGCGCTGAGTGTGCTCGGGGGAGGACTCCCCGGTGTGGGGAGGTGAGAGAGGCAGTCTGACCTCTACGCATGGCGGGGCGCCCGGCTTCCAGGGCCCAGAGCGGAGCGCCACCAGCTGGTGGGTGGGGGAGGGTGTATGGAGGGGATGTAGTGCGAGGGGTCGGGGAGGAGCCGCCTGGCCACGGGGGGGCGTAAGTGAAGCTGAGAGGGGGAGGCGCTGGGGCTGCTGTGATCTGGTGGAGGCTGTTGGCCATGGCAGATGGATTTGTGGGGGTCCAGGGAGGGGCTCTGGCCCACTGCATGAGGCATCGAGAGCTTCAGGTCGCCTCTGTCCGGGTGGCACAGGAATTGCAGAGGTGGGTGGGCAGGGCAAGGCCCTGGCCTCCACACACAGTACACAGATTCTTTACGAGGGTGCTTTGCACATTCACCCGGACACGCCATACCAGAGTTGTAAAACAGTCTCCATAAATTTAGCAGTATTGCAAGTTCACATGATAAGTTTTCTCATCACGGGGGAATTTTATTTGATGGTACTAATGATAATATATCTTCAAATATTGGGAAACCCATGGATCAAAGAGAAAAATCACAGAGGGACTTAGAAAATATTTCCAAGTGAATACTAAAAAAGCACAACTTACCAAACTTAGTGGGAGGCAGCAAAAAGCGACAGGAGGAAACTGTATTCCTCTAAATGCTTCTGTTAGAAAAGAGTCAGGACATAAAATCAGTGAGCTAACAGTCCATTGAGAGATGCTAGAAGAAGAAGAGCAAAGGAAACATAAAATGAAGTAATAAGAGAGCTAAGAGAGGAAATCAGTGATAGAAAGCAAATTATGGACACGGTGAACGAAGCCACGCGCTTCTTTCAAAAGAGCAAGGAAACCGAGCAAGTCCTAGAACGATGAATCACGGAAACATAGAAAGAACGCTGATCCCCAATATGAGGAATGAAAGAGGGCCAACGTTACGGATCAGATGTACATTAACAAAGAGGATATAGGGGAATATTATGGGACATTATGGAAATGTTTATGCTAACAAATTGGAAGACTTGAAAAATTCCTTGGGAAAAAGGCAGCTTCCTAAAACTGAGGCCAGAAATGTAGAAAAGGTGACGAGCCTTCTATCTGTCTTTTTTAAAAAAATTATTTTATTTTATTATTGTTTCTTGAGTCGTACGCAACAAGTGCTCTTTTGTTATTATTTTTAAATTTTATTTTTACTTTGGGCTGCGTTGGGTCTTTGTTGCTGCGCGCGGGCTTTCTCTAGGTGCAGCGAGCGGGGGCTACTCTTCGTTGCGGTGCGCAGGCCTCTCATTACGGTGGCTTCTCTTGTTGCAGAGCACGGGCTCCAGGCATGTGGGCTTCAGAGGTTGTGTCACGTGGACTCAGTAGTTGTGGCTCGTGGGCTCTAGAGCGCTGGGTCAGTGGTTGTGGCGCGTGGGGTTAGTTGCTCCGCGGCTTGTGGGATCTTCCCGGACCAGGGATCGAACCTGTGTCCCCTGCACTGGCAGGTGGATTCTTAACCACTGCGCCACCAGGGAAGTCCCTAGCCTTCTATCTTGTAAATAAATGTAATTTATAAAAAAAGTTTCCTAAAGTCAAACAAACCAAACAGGGCAGGGAGGTGCTCCAGGCTGCTGCTGTGAGGGGCACTAGGGTGGGCTGTGTGGCACAAACGTGATTCTCTCCTCTTTGCACCCACAGGCCGATTCCCACACTTCAACAGCCTGTGCACCCCTGTTTGATCGCTTCCCCCCACCCTCAGGTCCTTGAAGATGGCGATGGCTCTGGCGGTATTGCGGGACTGGTGCAGGTCGATGGGCGTGAACGCTCAGCGATCTCTGCTCATCCTGGGAATCCCAGATGACTGCAAAGACCAGGAATTCCAGGAGGCTGTGCAGGCTGCCCTGCGTTCCCTGGGCAGGTACCGAGTGCTGGGCAAGGTCTACAGAAAGGAGCTGGGGTCGAGTGTTGCCCTGGTCGAGTTTGCTGAGTGTTTAAATCGAAGCTTGCTCCCCCGCCAAATACCAGGCAAGGGAGGGCCCTGGACTGTGGTCTGCCTGCCCCAGGCCCCTGATGCTGATTCACAGGATAGACCCAATTGCCCTGCGCAGCCCCAGGGACAAGCAGTGGTTGGCAGGGCGGGTGAGGCAGGAACTGCAGGTCACTCAGGAACTGCAGGGGAGGAGGAAGCTGCGGGGGAGGAGGAAGCTGCAGGGGAGGCGGGAGTCGCAGGTGAGGCAGGAGCTGCAGGTGGGGAAAGATCTGAGGGTCAAGCAGGAGCTGAAGGTGAAGCAGGAGTGTCAGATGAGGAAGGAGCTGCAGGTGACGACGGAACCTCAGGTGAGGCAGGAGTTGCAGGTGAGGAAGGAGCTGCAGGTGAAGCAGGAGCTGCAGGTGAAGCAGGAGCTGAGTCAGATGAGGAAGGAGCTGCAGGTGAGGAAGGAGCTGAAGGTGAGGAAGGAGCTGCAGGGCTGGAAGGAGCTGAGGGTGAAGCAGGAGCTGAGGGTGAAGCAGGAGCTGAAGGTGAAGCAGGAGCTGAGTCAGATGAGGAAGGAGCTGCAGGTTACAGAAATGTTGCAGGCGTGGCAGGACTTCTGAGTATGGCAGGACCCACGGGCGGGGCAATGGCTGCGCCTGAGGAAGCAGTTGTGACAGCGGCAGGCGCCATGGGTGAGGCAGGGCCCGGGACCCAGCAGTGGAGGCAGGCCTCGCAGCCCGTGCTGGACAGCATGGGCTACCAGGAGCTGGGAACCTTCTCTGGGATGGAAGAGCCGGGCCACGGGGAAGGGTCCTCTGAGAGCTGGCTGGAGCAGGCCAGCCACACGCTGCACCTGTGGCGCCACGTGTCTGAGAGGGAGAGGAGGAAGAGGCTGGTGGAGAGCTTGCGCGGCCCCGCGCTGGACCTCCTGCGCGGCCTCCTGGCGGAAGATCCCGAGCTGGCTGCCCAGGACTGCCTGGCCGCGCTGGTGCAGGTGTTTGGGAACAAGGACCCCCGGGGGAGTGCTCGGCTGAAGTTCGTGACCTGTGCCCAGCGGCCCCAGGAGACTCTCTCTGCGTACGTGATGCGCCTGGAAGGCCTGCTGCAGTCGGCCCTGGAGAAGGGGGCCATCCACCCGGCCATGGCGGACCAGGCGCGCGCCCGGCAGGTGCTGACGCGGGCCCGGCTGAACGACACGCTCCGGGACACGCTGAGGAGGAGGCGGCTGATGAGGAGACCTCCCGGCTTTGCGGGGATGCTGCGGCTCATCCAGAAGACCGAGGCCTGGGACGCCGACCCGGCTAGCAGGGAGCACTTCCCAGGGCAGGAAGAGGCCCGTGTGGACGTTGCAGTCCTGGCAGCAGCCGCCCAGGCCGCCCCGGCCCATGAGGCCATCACCGCAGGCACCACTGCACATGGTGAAGATACCACCGCCCAGGCCGCCCGTTCCAAGGAAGGGAGCGCCGAGGACGACCCGGCACGTGAGGAGGCCAGTGCGGCAGTTGCCGGCACTGCCAAGGCTGGCGAGGCGGCCCCTGAAGACCATGGTGCCGCCAGGGCAGCCCCTGAAGGCCATGGTGCCGCCAGGGCAGCCCCTGGCCCTGGGGAGACCAGCAAGGCGTCCGCGGCCACTCAGGAAGATGGAAGTGCTGCCGCCCCTGCGGGCCTAGGTCAGGCAGGACCCTCAGATGCCCCCGG
>NW_020839957.1:0-4324 GCF_003676395.1 Aethalodelphis obliquidens | reverse complement strand
CAAGGTGTTAGCAGGCCGTGTTCCTTCTGGAGACTCTAGGTGAGAATCTATCTTCTTACCTTTTCCAGCTTCTAGAAGCTGCTCACATTTCTTGACTCACAGCCCCCTTCCTCCATCTTCAAAGCCAGCAACATTGCAGCTCTCTGCCCGTTCTACAAGTCACAACTCCCTCTGATTCTCCTCTTCTGTGTCTCTCACCATTTTAAGCACCCTTGTGATTATATTGGGCCCACCTGGATAATCGAGGCTACTCTCCCTATGTTCAGGTCAGCTCTTTAGCAATCTCACTCTACTGATCTATTAATAAGTTAATTATAAATTAATTCTATTCAAAACCCTAATTCCCATTTTCTATCCAGCATAATATATTCATGGTTCCAAGGATTAGGACATGGACATCTCCCGGGGCCACTCTTCTTCCTACCGCATCATTCAGTGAGCAAAGTGCGGTCCCTGCCAGCAGCATTAGCATCACCTGGGAACTTATTAGAAATGCAAATTCTGAGGACCTGCCCCCGTTCTACTGATGCAAAAGCTCTGTGGGTGGGTCTCAGCAACCTGTTTTTTTATAGAATACTTTATTTATTTTTAATAAATTTATTTATTTATTTTTGGCTGCTTTGGGTCTTCGTTGCTGCACTTGGGCTTTCTCTAGTTGCAGCGACCGGGGGCTACTCTTTGGTGCGGTGCTCAGGCTTCTCAATGCAGTGGCTTCTCTTCTTGCGGAGCACGGGCTCTGGGCACGTGGGCTTCAGTAGTTGTGGCTCACGGGCTCTAGAGCGCAGGCTCAGTAGTTGTGGCACACAGTCTTAGTTGCTCCACGGCATGTGGGATCTTCCCAGACCAGGGCTCAAAGCTGTGACCTCTGCATTGGCAGGAGGATTCTTAACCACTGTGCCACCAGGGAAGCCCTCAGCAACCTGTTTTAACAAGCCCTCCAGGTGATGCACATTCAAGTTTGAGAAACACCAATCTATACTCCACATCCTCTTCCCCACTCTAAAATTCTGTGGTCATTATGTGAGACCTTTGGGAACAATTAAATTCCTTAGAAATATGCTATTTACCAGAGTACTCTTTACAAAATGTAAATTCTACTTACATCACTCCTCTACTAATAATCCTCAAATGCATCTCTCCCCAGTTCTCAATGGCTAAAATCCACACTCCTCAGCATGGCATGAGAGCTCCTTCTTCATCTCACCTCTGCACATTTCTCCACCTCCTCTCTCTCCTCTGCACTCCACCACCCTCACTAAGCTTCTTGCAGGTCTGGGATCTCTCCTATCTTTGATGCCTCACACATCCTGTTCCCTTCCCCTGGAAAGTTCAACCTCTTCCCTAGCAAACTCCACTTCCCCCTACATAATGTCACCTCCTCCAAAAAACTTCCCTGATCTTCACAGGAAGTTAGGGGTTGCATCTTCTGTGGCCCGTGGTCTCTTGCATAAACCTCTACATAGCACTTTCATGGGAATGATTTTACATGTTTGTCTCTCACCCCAGATTCTGAAGCTTTCATGTGTCAGGACATGATAACCCAGAAAAAACAGAGGGCTGGGAATATAAAAGACGCTTTGTGGATGTTTAGGTGTATAAACAAACCATGACATTTAATGAAACATTCTTCCAGCCGAATACCTGGTGCTATGCTAAAAACAACTATCATTATATAAATTTGTCCAGAAAAGGGTTTCCTGAAGATAGATTAATATTCAAGTGACTCTAGAAATAATCACCTTAATCTTCAATGAGAACAAATCCCTCAAGGGCAAGAAAATATTATTAAAACCCTCCTCCCACATCCCAAACTTATTTCTTCACACCTCCTACTACCTCCCTCTGAATAATCATCTGAAACCTGATCAAAAAGGCAAGAAACAAATAACTGGAGCTGGAATAGCTTGGCAAAGGGGTTCCACGGTTTCCCTTCCTTGTATACTCCATGCAAGCGGCCCCAACCTGGCCTGGTGGGGTGGGGAAGGAAGGGGGAGAAGTTAAGTCCTCAAATTGCAATAGAAGGAACACCTATCCTATGCAGATACCAAGAATTACCCCTAACTAGTCCACTGCAGAGACACTGATGATTTCATAAGTTTTGTATTATAGGATAGTATAGAGAGGACAGAAAGGCAGATTACATAATGGGAAGCAGTTGGGCTGCACCCCGCAGACCTACAAGGCCTGCACTTACCCAGCTTTAAGACCAAGGAAACAGGCCAGAGTCAGCAACAAAGACATCAATGGCTTAATGGATGGGGGAGCTTACACGTCTGAAGCAAGGTCCCGGAGCAACACCCCACCGTGTGTGCAGACGGCAGGCACGACATGGCAGCACTCTTTACTTCCGGGGGCAGGAGGAGGATGGAAGTTATAAGGGCATTGATATCAGGTGGGCTCATTAGTTACCAGGGAAACCAGCAGAGGGGCATGCCCCTCACCACACCTTTGATAAGAACAATCACCAGCTGGGGCCTGGGGCAACTTCCCAGGAAGGTCAGTCATGTGACTAGGCTTTAGGCGAAGCAGGCACTTGTCAGGCAGGGGATGTACAGAGAACAAGAGAGCAGCCATCTTGAGTGGCCTGACCACAGAGAGGCAGCAGGATTTTCAGTTGGGCCTCTAAAGCAATGTTTTTCAGGTTGTGGTTGGTAACTAATTCGTGGAGCATTTAAGAATTTATTGAGATGGCAACCTGCAATGTTTTTCATAAAGTAGAATATTTTTATAGAATAGAGTATTAAAAAATAAAATTGAAAGGCCAAAGTGCACAACACATAGAAAGGGTTAAGTATTATTTAGTGAACCTTCAGTTTCAGTGATTCACACCCATAAATGTGTATGGTTGTGATATCAAGTACTTTACTTACTGTGACTCAAAGTCAATACAGTTTGAAAAACACTGCTCAAAGGGATGTCAGAGTGATACTGGACATTTCTCATGGACAACACTTATCTCCTCAGCTGGAAGGGATTCCACCCTAAAATGATCGCCTACTTTTCACAGTATAATTGGCACTCAGCACACATGGCTCGTGAGTCAATGCAAGTTTGCATATGTGTCCTAACTTCTCAGTGGCACTCTCGACTCTCTGTGGATTGGGACAGCCTTCATTCCACTTCACAGTTTCCACCCAGCCTGGCCCAGGGTCTCGCACACAAAGTAGATTTTTTAATGAATATTGGTGGGTTGGCTGAATCTTACAAACCATCAACTTTATTAAGAGACTCAGGTGAAATGTTTAGAGGGGGAAAAAAAAAGAATTTCAAAGAAAGAGAAAAAAAATCAAAATATGAACCTATTAAATATTCAGCATCCATCCTAATTGTCCAATTATGCTGCTATTTTGGGGTATACCTGACATGAAGCATTACAATAAAACCAGAAACAGGGCATGTGGCCAGGAAGACAGAGTAGGAAGACCCTTATCTCACCTCCCCCCACTGGCACACCCAAATTAAAACTATTTAGAGAACAACTTTCTGTGAGAACAACCTGAGGACCAGCAGAAAGGATTTTCCACAGCTAAAGATATAAAGAAGGAACCACAACAAGATGGGTAGGAAGGGCAGAGATGTGGTATAGTCAAGACTCACATCCCTGGGTAGATGACCCGCAGATGGGAGAAAAATCACAGTTGCAGAGGTTTTCCCAAGGAGCTAGGGGTCAAAGCTCCAATCAGGCTCCCAGCCCAGGGATCCTGCTCTGAGAAAACAAGCCACTAGAAGGGCTTGTATGGGAGAGCCGGAGGGCTGTAGAAAACAGGGAGTCGTATCTTAAAGAGCACTTGCAAAATCTCACAGGCTCCAAGTCCCAGCACAGAAGTCGTAATTTGAAAAAAGCATGGGTCAGGACCACTTGCTCAACTGGGATCCCCCTAGGGATCTGGCAGCAGCCATTTTTTGGAGCTCATTCTACCACAAGGACACTGGTGCTGGCAAGTGCCATGTTGGAGTGCTCTCTCTAGCCTACTAGCCCTGAGGGCTTACCCACCCACCAGCAGGCTGGCGCCAGCCCTGAGCACCCCTGAGCCCGGCAGCCAGTCACCCCAGAACCTGGACTTGCCTGCCATTGGACCAGCAACCACCGCATCAGGCAGGGCCTGGCAGTCAGCTGCGCTGGGGCCAACTCCACCTACCAGCACACCCACAGTAGGTGGTTCTGCCACAACAAAAGAGCTCACGCAGCTCACACAGGGAGCACCCCTAGAGCATATAAGCTGCTGGGCCCCTTAGGACTTCTCCTACATAAGGCCACTTCTCCGTAACCAACCTACCTAATACACAGAAATAAACACAAAGAATTAGGCAAAGTGAGGAATAC
>NW_020839956.1:0-4330 GCF_003676395.1 Aethalodelphis obliquidens | reverse complement strand
TTAATGGAAGCCTTTAGGCAGTATACCCCTATGGATCCAGAGGCCCCCGAAAATCAGGCTGCCGTTGTAATGTCCTTCGTTAACCAGGCAGCCCCTGATATTAAAAAGAAACTCCAGAAGTTAGAAGATCTGGAGGGCAAACAGATACAGGACCTACTCCGTATCGCCCAGCGCGTCTTTAATAACCGAGACGCCCCAGAGGATAAACAACTTAAAGCCACTGAGAAAATGACTAAGGTCCTGGCCGCCATTGTTCAGAAAGACCAAGAGGGCCCCCCAGCCACTCGACCTCCCAGGCGACCATTGGACAGAGATCAATGTTCCTATTGCAAGGAAAAGGGCCACTGGGCTCGGGAGTGCCCCAAGAAAAGGCAGCCGCGCCCCAACCAGGGGCAATGGCAACCGAAGGCCACCCCAGTCCTGTTTACACATGATACAAAGTAGGGGGGACGGGGTTCAGACCCCCTCCCCAAACCCAGGGTAACCCTACGAGTGGAGGGGAAACCAGTCCAATTCCTGGTGGATACGGGGGCACAGCATTCGGTCTTGGTTAAGCCCCACGGGCACATTTCTAACAAATCCTCCTGGGTCCAGGGAGCTACAGGAGTCAAACGTTACCTTTGGACCACTCAGAGAACTGTGGACTTGGGCACAGGAAGGGTAACCCATACCTTTCTGGTCATTCCCGATAGCCCTTGCCCCTTACTGGGGAGACACTTACTCACTAAAATGGGAGCACAAATTCATTTTCAGCCAGAGGGGCCAATCGTAACAGACCCTCACGATCAACCCATATCTGTGCTCACCCTGAACTTGGAAGATGAGTACCGACTTCACCAGGAACCACCCTCCCAAAATCAAGATATAGAGTCATGGCTTCAGCAGTTCCCCGAAGCATGGGCAGAAACAGGTGGGATGGGACTAGCCAAACATCGCCCAGCCCTATTCATAGAGATCAAACCAGGAGCAGATCCTGTACGTGTCCGACAGTATCCCATGCCCCTAGAGGCCAAAACTGGTATCACTCCTCATATTCGCCGGCTTCTTGACCTGGGGATACTGCATCCCTGCCAGTCGGCCTGGAATACACCCCTGCTGCCAGTCTGCAAACCTAACAGTAAAGACTACCGCCCAGTGCAGGACCTGAGGGAAGTTAACAGATGGGTCATAGACATCCATCCTACTGTGCCCAATCCATATACTCTTTTGAGCGCCCTTAGTCCAGAAAAACAATGGTATACTGTGCTGGACCTCAAAGATGCCTTTTTTAGTTTATTTACCCTTGGCGCCCAAAAGTCAAGAACTCTTTGCCTTCGAATGGTCGGATCCCGAGAGAGGCATAAACGGACAACTCACCTGGACCAGACTTCCCCAAGGATTCAAAAATTTGCCCACCTTGTTTGATGAGGCCCTACACGAGGATCTCAGTGAGTACTGGAGACAAAACCCCAATGTAACCCTCCTGCAATATGTTGATGATCTCTTAATAGCTGCTGAAACCGCTGAAGCCTGCCTGCAGGGAACCAGAAACCTCCTACAGACTCTCAGCACCCTGGGATACCGGGCCTCTGCCAAGAAAGCGCAGATCTGCAGGCCTGAGGTAACTTACCTGGGGTACCTATTGAAAGGGGGGCAACGATGGCTCACAGATGCACGGAAGGAAACCGTCCTCCGCATCCCCAGACCCACCATGCCTCGACAGGTGAGGGAATTTTTGGGGTCAGCGGGGTTCTGCCGTTTATGGATACCCAAATTTGCTGAAATGGCCAAACCGCTATACTTAGCCACCAAAGAGCAGACACCCTTTAAATGAACAGAGGAGGCTGAGCAATCATTTCAGCAGATCAAAACTGCCTTGCTATCCGCACCCGCCCTGGGTCTCCCTGATGTCTCCAAACCCTTCCACCTCTGTGGATGAAAGCAAAGGCATAGCTAAGGCCGTGTTGACCCAGCCCCTCGGTCCTTGGCCCAGGCCTGTCACTTACCTATCAAAGAAATTGGACCCAGTGGCTGCCGGCTGGCCTCCTTGCCTCCGGATGATCGCCGCCACGGCCCTAATGGTAAAGGATGCTGACAAACTAACTATGGGACAGGAGTTGCATGTCACCACCCCCCACGCCATCGACGGGGTTCTCAAACAGCCTCCCGACCGATGGATGAGCAATGCTCGACTGGTCCACTACCAGGGTCTACTGTTAAATCCCCTCAGAATCAGCTACACTCCGCCGCGGGCATTAAACCCTGCCTCCCTATTACCTGACCCAGATTTAGACTCCCCACTCCATGACTGTGCAGAGGTACTGGCCCAGATCCATGGGGTTCGGGAAGACCTACGTGACCAGCCCCTACCGGATGCACAAGTCAGATGGTTCACTGACGGCAGCAGCTTTGTCCAGCAAGGTCAGAGGTATGCGGGGGCAGCGGTAACATCAGAGACTGAGGTGATATGGGCAGAGACTCTCCCCCCGGGGACCTCAGCCCAAAAAGCTGAATTAATTGCCCTGACCCAAGCTCTCAAGATGAGCAAAGGCCAAAAAGCCACCATATATACAGACAGCCGGTATGCTTTCGCTACCGCACATATACATGGGGCAATATACCGAGAGCGGGGACTACTCACAGCAGAGGGCAAAGACATCAAGAACAAAGAGGAAATCCTGGCCTTGCTAGCGGCCATAGGGGAACCCAAAAAGCTAGCCATTGTACACTGCCCGGGGCATCAAAAACCCATGAATCCAGTCGCCTGAGGCAACAATTTGGCAGACCAGACGGCTCGAAAGGCGGCACACACTCCAATACCATTACTTCCCCTGCAACTGCCGGATCCAGGGCCCCGGGAACTACCGCCCCAACCCGACTACTCGGAGGATGACATCAGATGGATGAGCAAGCTCCCTCTAACCCAGGTTAGAGACGGATGGTGGTGGGACGCTAAGAACAATATCCTCCTTCCTGAGAAACTAGGAACCCTGGTCCTTGAACGGATCCACCGTAGCACCCACTTGGGCGCCCGACGGCTACAGGATCTCATCAGGCAGACTGGACTTAAAATTAAAAATGTCTCCGAGAAGACTGAACGACTGGTTGCTGACTGTGCAGTCTGCCAACTCCATAATGCCAGCACCCACCCGTCAACCACTGGCATCCGGGAAAGAGGAAACCAGCCCGGAGCCTACTGGGAAGTGGACTTCACGGAGGTAAAGCCTGGCAAATATGGGTATAAATATTTACTGGTGTTTATAGATACCTTTTCAGGTTGGACTGAGGCATTCCCAACCAAGAAAGAGACTGCACAAATAGTAGCTAAGAAACTACTAGAAGAGATCCTGCCCAGGTATGGCTTTCCAGTTATGATAGGGTCCGACAACGGGCCAGCCTTCGTTTCTTAGGTAAGTCAAGATTTGGCTTCCATACTTGGGACTAATTGGAAATTACATTGTGCATACCGCCCCAGAGTTCAGGACAGGTAGAAAGAATGAATAGAACTCTAAAAGAGACCTTGACTAAATTGACCATGGAGACTGGCGCTAACTGGGTAGTCCTACTCCCCTACGCTCTGTTTAGGGTGCGAAATTCCCCCTATAAGCTAGGATTTACTCCCTATGAAATAATGCGTGGTAGGCCTCCTCCTATCATCCCTAACCTAAAAACTAACCTTATCCAATTGGACCCAGAAAATAATCTCCTGTCTTCCCTCCAAGCCTTACAGCGGACACACGAGACAATCTGGCCCAAACTAAAAGAGCTATATGCAACAGGACCCCCGCCTACTCCACACCAGCTCCGGCCAGGTGACTGGGTCCTTGTCAAACGCCATCAACAAGAGACCCTAGAACCCAGGTGGAAAGGACCTTACAAGATCATCCTGACAACGCCGACGGCCATCAAGGTGGACAGCATAGCTGCCTGGATCCATTACACCCACGTCAAGCTGGTGGACCCATTTTCTGACCTCATCAAGTCCGCTAAAGCTGACGTCACCTGGACAGTGGACCGGAATAAGGACAATCCCTTCAAACTGACCTTGCGCCGTACCCTCCCCCATGATGACCAAGGTACTGCTGATAGCCCTAATAATAGTCCTAACCCTCAACCCTCGGGCCACGAGGGGAGGACTCGGCCCTTCCCCCGATAAGAATACTTTAATACAACAACTATATGGTGCACCCTGCGAGTGCAGGGGAGGTACTATGGAGACTCCTGAGGTTCCCCGAGGGTATACTCATATGCAGGACTGCGGGGGCATAACTGCGTATCTTGTTCAGGAATATAAGGGCACCGGGGCCTCTCAAAGCTGGCAATGCTACCATAAGCCTAAGCCACTCCCCCC
>NW_020839955.1:0-4331 GCF_003676395.1 Aethalodelphis obliquidens | reverse complement strand
ATTTTGCATGAATTTTGGTGTGTGGTCATTAACATCCTCGATCTCCACACTCACGTGATAAAAGTTCAATGGATTTTCAGCAACAGCCTCAAATTCTAGAGCACAAGCCGGCTTCTTCCCGCATATCTGCTCCCGGTCTAGCCTGCTGCTAACAAGTAACTCCCCGCTCTCTGAGCTCACAGTGAAGTAAGGCTTCTCCGAACTGACCCGCAGTTTTCGAGTCGGTAACTCGTGGACACTGAGTCTCAGGTCCTTGGCGAGGTTCCCCACCACCGAGCCCTCTGGCATCTCCTCGGGAATCCTGTAGCGGATCTGCTCAGACAGCGCCAGGCAGAACAAAGACAGCAGGAACGGAAAGAGCACTGGCCGCCTCTCAGCCCAGCCCCTCTCCCCAGCTCCGCTCCCCATCCCTCTTGCTCCCCTCAGCTTGCTCACCGGCTTGGAGACGCCGGATTACAAACAATCTCTGTGCCGCAGTTGTCCGGAGCTCCGAACAGCTTTATTCCGGCGTGGGGGGTCAGGCAGGGTTTCTTCTTCTCCAGAGGAGGAAGCGGTGGAAAGGCTAGCGAGTCTGAGCTAGGAAAGTGCGCTGCGTCTGCGCGAGGAGGTCGCCAGCACCAAGCTCTCCACTTTGGCCAACAGCGGCGCCCAGAGTCCGCACTAGGAAACTGCAGCCCCCGCTGCTTAAGTTTAAACAGCTAAAATAATTATAACCGTGTGCCTAATTTAATATGCCATATTTTTATGTTAATATATTTAATACCTTAAATTATCAAGACTTCCTTAAGGTATCTTTTCTCTTGTTTCCAAATTATTAGAAATATCATGTTGGGCCTGTATACAAACTTACATATATTGGTCCATTTATTTCACCATTCTACAAACATACATTGAACTTTTGCTTTGTGCTAAGTACTGTCCTTGTCAGTGGCCATATAACAAAGAATAAGACACAGGTCTTGCCCTCAGAAAGTTTATTGTCTGCTAATTTCACGAATCGTTTCTGTTTATTAGCTATGATATATAAAAAAATTTTAAGCTTCTTTCACTGATTCCTATGTTTATCCCCAACATTTCTACATACTCAATGCTATTTCATATCACATATATTAGAGAAATCAATACTGTTGAAAACTATTTTGTAAAATTGTGTAATTTTGTACCAATCCTCAAACATCTCCTTCTGATCATCTCAACACTCTCTTTACAAAATAATTTCTTTTTACTCTTCTATCTCAAGAAGTATTCATTAAAAAAAACCGTCCCTATGATGTAGCCAGGATATTATTAACTGTACCTCCTACTTCATATCTCAAAATTAACTGGCTTATGTCATACCCAATATCACATATAAATTCATCCTTAAAATGTATTGAAATGTTAGTCTATCCTTCAATACAAAGTCACAAAGGGATATTCTAATAGAATGCATTAGCTCCTTATCTATGTACTTCTGTTATGCTAAAGTAATGGCTTCAGAATTGGAGGAATTGAGCTCCTGGTAAATGTATTTACATAAATTCACTGAATGTAGTGACACCTGTTCTAATTATTTTACTCCATTTGTTTAAAAACATTTTGCAATTAGTGAATGCTTTGAGCAAGAGTATTGGGGCATCTTTCCACACACTTTTTAAATTTGCAAAGTGTCAACAAAATAGTTGTCTCCTCAAGTGACTGTACACCCAGACACTACAGAAAATATGAAGTTAACTCCTACCCATTGTACACGCAAAATTGGAAGGAACACAGCACAATCCCTGGGAAATGTCCTTTTAATTACTAACGAATAATTCATTGTGATTTCCACTCTCATCTGATGACAAATCAGAGGTTAGTTTTATTTAAATGCTATAACAAGGGATACGGAAGTCATATAGTCCAGACGGAATCATTTTTAATTGAATTTTAATCATTTTTAATTGAATCATTTTTGATTGGTTTGTTTAGAATTTGTGTACATGTAACTTCTGTTCTTAAAACCAACACTCTCGAACTCGAACCATGAGAACACAGCACATTTCACATGGCTGTACAATCAAAACAGCTCATTGGAATTCTAATGAAACGCGTTCTTCTGTATTTTACAAAAGTCATTTTCAACAATTTAAAATGACATGTTATTGCAAATTTGATGGGGGCAGGGGGCAATGACCATTTTAGGCTTCAGATTCTATGTCTCCATTGGTATGAGTCCTGGGTGACCACTGACACACAAAAACAGTGGTGTGTGTGTTAGGGACCAGTCTCATCTACCACCACCCTTTAAAATATGTTTGTTTTGAAATATAAGAAGTATTAAAGCTTTGAATGGTAGTGATCCAGATGCGGGGCTCAGAAAAGAGGTTTAAAGTGAAGAAAATTTCAAGAGCCTAGTTTTAGTTTTAGCGAAGAATTCTTAGGATTCTTTGCAAACCTAAGAATCCTAAAAATTCTGAGATGTATTTTACTTTTACTAAGCTAATACAAGGGTTTAGAAGCCTCAATAATGTTTTGTAAGTTTTAACTTATATGTATACATATATATGTGTGTATATACACACACACACATATATTCCTATATATAAAACGAACTGACCATATGTGATTGGGTAACTATTTCTTAAGTGAATAAGTGATAATTGTGGTAAAATATGGAAGGCTTTAAGAGGTCAAGAGTTCATATTTAAACAATCTTGTCTAAGCCTTTGGAAAGCAGATAAAACAATTATGTTGATTAGAACTCAATTTTATGGTATCACTAACACAAACCCAGAACTTTGTGGTACACCTCAAAAATTATTTTTAAACTTTCTTCACAATGCATGTTTCAAAACACAACTTAAATGTATAAAAAATATAATTCCTCTAAGAAATAAACGTAAACAAAGAACTGAACTCACCTGAACAGAAGCAGCTTCATCCCTACATTCATGAAAATCTCTGGATGTTAACAAGGAATCCTTTTTCTCACAGCTCTCCTGACTGATGAGCGTGTCCGCATAGTTGGGATGCGGGAAGATCACGTGACTCCCCCGCGAATCAGAGGTAAGGGAGACCTCATGGGAATAGGTCTTCAGGAAAGCCTGTACTCCCTCCATGCCCACAAAGCCTGAGGCTGGCAGGCCTGCCAACCCGACGCCCGAAGCCTGGAGAAGACTCGACTTGTGCCACCGCCACAGTCTGAGAGCCAGCAGCACAATGACAAAGGCGAGGAAGATGCAGGAAACAACGGCCACTGCCACCACCAAGTACAGTGTGAGGTCTGAATCATCAGAGCTGGTGGGGGTCCTGATACTACCCAGGTCGGCAAGGACTTCTGGGATGCTGCTGGCCACTGCCACGGTGAGTGTGACGGTGGCAGAGAGAGGGGGCTGGCCATGGTCCTGGACCGCCACCACCAGGCTCTGCTTGAGCGCGTCTCTGTCCAGCAGGGCCCTCGCTGTGCGCACCTCACCCGTGTGCAGCCCCACCGTGAAGAGACCTGGATCGCTGGCCTTGAGCAGGCGGTAGGACAGCCAGGCGTTCTGGCCTGAGTCTCTGTCCACAGCCACCACCTTGGTCACCAGGTAGCCAGGCTCTGCAGAGCGGGGTGCCAGCTCTACACCCGTGGAACCGTCGGTGGGAAGCATGGGGTACAGGATCTCTGGCACATTGTCGTTCTGGTCCAGGATGAACAGGCTCAGTGACACATTGCTGCTGAGTGGAGGGTCCCCACTGTCACTGGCTGTCACCAGTAGCTGCAAGTCTTGGATCTGCTCATAGTCAAAGGAGCGCAGCGCATATAGGACGCCAGTGTCAGAGTTGATGGAGACATAAGACGAGAGAGGCGTCGCCATGATGGTGTCTTTGGTCAGAGAGTAAGTGACCTGGGCATTGTTGCCACTGTCAGGGTCATGGGCCGTCACAGAGAAGATGGAGGCGCCTCTGGGGTTGTTCTCCGGGATATCGGCTGAGTAGGAGGCATGAGGGAAAATGGGTGGATTGTCGTTGGTGTCTGCCACGTGCACGGCAATATGAATTTCAGTAGATAGAGGTGGGGTTCCTAGATCTGAGGCCATCACTGTTATATTATACATAGAGATCTTTTCTCGGTCCAAATATTCCCATATCACCAATCTATAATAATTATCTATTGATTTTTCTAATTGAAAAGGTAAGTTATCACGTGTGTAACAGACAACTTGACCATTCTTCCCAGAGTCTCGGTCATGCACATTCAAGAAGGCAATTACTGTCCCAGGAAGAGTATTTTCCAAGACTGGGCTAAACAAAGATGTAATGGTCACTTCGGGTCTGTTATCGTTGACATCTTCCACTGAAATGAGCACTTTGGTCCGTCCCAGAAGTGC
>NW_020839954.1:0-4337 GCF_003676395.1 Aethalodelphis obliquidens | reverse complement strand
GAGTTCCTGCCCCCAAAGAAACGCCATCACGAGCTCATATAGCTCCATCCGAGGTTTCCCGCCAGTGAAGAGAAGGAGGGGTCCCGCCATACCGCAAGGGCTGCCCCAGAAGTCTGCAAAGAAAGGGAGCAAGGAGGGTCCTCCATCGCTCTCTGCAGCTCCGGTGGTTTCCCAGAGGAAAAACCAGCCTGATAAAGATGCAGAGACAAGAGGGCAGAAAGGGCCCTGGAGGAAGGGCTCCTGCACATCTGACAGTCCCAGGCCCCGAAAACGCAGGATTCCTCTGCTGCCGCACCGGCAAGGGGAGCCTCTGAGGCTGCCCCCAGGCCCTGAGCTGGGTTTCCCTGTCGCCACTGAAGACCTAGACTCCGAGAAGGAAGCAGCGTTCCAGCGCATCAACAGTGCGCTGCGGGGTGAGACCTAGGCCACTGGGGGCCTGGGCGCCATGCAGCCTTCCTGTCCCTTTCTGCTGCCTGCTGCAGGGGCTGCTTCTCCGCAGAAAATGTTTCATAGTTATTTCTATTTTAATATGATCATGGTACATTAGAATGTATTAGTGCTTCCCTGTGAACACTAAGGTCACTTGACTTGTAATTTTCTATATTGTTCTATATTTTTGTGACTAAAGGCATTACTTGGGGGAATTAAAAGAATATCTTGAAGCGATTTTGGCTTTTGATCTGCCACTAATTCCTATTTAACCTTAATTCAGGGGTCGGATTCTTTGACCCAAGGAAACAGAATAGTATAAAAAGAAAGAATGTGAGTGTCAGATGGTGGCAGTGATTAAGTATAGCAAGAGACGCCTTTGCAAAAGTTACTGTTGGTCCCAGAAGACTCTCACTTAGCTGTGTGACCCTGGGCAAGTCACTTCACCTAAATCTCTGAATTATAGGGCTGTGCTGATGATTTAAAAGTGACTGAGCACGGTGGACACTCGGAAATCCTGGGTTCTCAATAAAGCCACTGCCCTGCTCTTTGGTCCTTTGGAATTACTAGATTAGTAAAATTTATACTTGACAGTAATTTTAGCTTAAAGTTTATTTTGTCTATTTCATCTCAGCCTTTTGGCTAAGATCAAGTGTAGTATCTGTTCTTGTCAATTTAAATAGCAAGAGAAAAGAAAGGAAAATAACGGGCATGCCCCCACACTCTTCAGACAATAGGAGCCTCTTAACCTGTTCCTTTGTCCAGAGACACAGGCCATTTCTCAGTGAAGGCCTCTGCCATCACTGAGGTTGCAGGGGAGATGTGGTAACTGGGGAGAAAAAGACCAATGGGGATGACCCCCTCACTCCTCAACATCCAAGCCCCCCCACTTTCTCACTTGTCTGGCTAGAAATAAAAGGTTGATCCCATGGTTTTAACTTTCAGCTGTTGCTGGACTTTGCGTGCCTTGCGTAAACTGGGAGACAGAGGCAGGAAACAACCCCACCATATTCACCCTGTTATGGGCTGTTATTCAACTTTGGACTTCCAGGCCCCATCTGCCTGTTAGCGTTCACTTCTTAGAGTTTCAAGTGCATGCTGTTTGTCCTCTATCTTGCCCCATGCGGCTCTCAAGCCCTCGTAATATGACCACATTTCTCGTGCCACATGTAAAAATTCTAACACTTTGCAGATACTGAATTAAAAATCTATTATTTACATTGACTTCACCATTTTCATTTTCCTGGTGTGTTCAGTAGAAAATTCAAAATTACATATGTGCCTGGCATTATGTATTTTTTGGTGAGCAGTGATCCAGAGGATGGAAATGTATGCCTCCTTCGACTCCTTAAACTTAACCTCACTCTGGGGCAATGTCCCAGCCAGGCAGAAACTGCAGTGTGTCTTGGAGAAGGTCTTTTGCATTGAGATAGTAGGATGCTCTTTTAGCTTCAAGAACTTGGATGTTGTTGAGTTTAACCTGGTATAAATTCAAATTAGAGTGTTTTAATTTTAGGATATTAAAGGTAATCCCCATGGTAAACACAAAGAAAATAGCTATAGAATAGTCCCAAAAGGAAGTGAGAAAGTAATTTAAATATTTTATTGTAAGAAATCAGCTAAACACACACAACGAAAGATAGGAATTCAGGAAATGAGGGGCAAAAAAGCTTTGGGCAGATGGAAAAGAAACAGCACAATAGCAGAAATAAGTCTTTTTTTTGTCAGCAGTTACTTTAAATATAAATGGATTAAACTCTCCAATCAAAATACAGAGATTGGCAGAATAGGTAAAAACATATGATCCAACTATATGCTGTCTACAAGAGACTTAATTGACATCAAAAGACTCAAGCAGGTTGAAAGTTAAAGGATAGAAAAAGGAATTCCAACCTCAGTGAGAAAACTCAAATAGTAACCAAAAGAGAGCAGGAGTGTCTATACCAATATCAGACAAAATAGACTTTGAATTTAAAATGGATGAAAGAGTTAAATATAAGAGTTAAACTATACAAAGTTCTGAAGAAAAAAAGAGGCAAATCTTCATAGTCTTGGATTTGGCAATGAACTCTTAAATATGATAGCAAAAGCACAGGCAACAAAAGGAAAAAGAAATTGGACTTTATCAAAATTAAAATCCTTTGTGTTTCAAAGAACACCATCAAGAAAGACATAATACAACCTTCAGAATGAAGGAAAATGTTTGCAAGTCATATATCTGATAAAGCCTAGTATTCAGAATATGTAAAGAACACTGGCAACTCAATAAAATGTCAAATAACCATATTTTAAGAATGAGAAAAAGAATCTGCATAGATACTGCTCCAAAGAAGAGACACAATATGCCAATAAGCACATGAAAACATGTCCAAAATTATTAGTCAAAATTATGCAAACTGAAACCACAGTGAGATACCACTTCATACCCACTATTGTGCCATATAATTTTTTTAAAAACAAGGGTTGGCAATGATGTGGGGAAATTGGCACTTTCAAGCATCGCTGGTGCAAATATGAAAAAGAAAATAGTTTGGCCGTTCCTCAAAAAGTTCAACACAGAGATACAGTATGGCCCAGGAACTCCACTCCCAGGTATATGTCCAGGAGAAATAAAAAACATGTTCACACAAAAACTTGTACATGAGTGTTACATTGTCGTATCATTATTCATAATAGTCAAAAAGTGGAAACAACCCAACTATTCACCAACTGAGGAATGGAAAAATAAAATGTGTTATATCCATACAATGAATATTATTCAGCCATTAAAAGGGTGAAGGACAGATACATGCTACAACCTGGATGCACCTTGAATACATTTTGCTTACTGCAAAAGTCAGACACAGAAGTCCGCACATTGTGTGGTTCTTTTCATATGAAATGTCCAGCATAGGAAAATCAATAGAGACAGAAAGACCCAAGGCTGGGGTGAAAGGGGAGGAAAGAATGAGAATGACTGATACTAGGTATGAGGTTTCTCTTGGGGATGATGAAAATGTACTGGAATTAGAGATGTTGATTGCAAAACCTGAGTACACTAAAAGCAGCCGAATCACACAGTTAATAAAAAATGTGGGGCTTCCCTGGTGGTGCAGTGGTTGAGAGTCTGCCTGCCGGTGCAGGGGACGCGGGTTCATACCCTGGTCCGGGAAGATCTCACATGTCGCGTAAGCGGCTGGGCCCATGGGCCATGGCCACTGAGCCTGCGCGTCCGGAGCCTGTGCTCCGCAACGGGAGAGGCCACAGCAGTGAGAGGCCCGTGTACTGCCAAAAAAATATATATATATGAATTGATGGAATATGGATTATATCTCAATCAAAAGATAATATGACAACATTTTTATAGTCATTACTCTTGATCAGTTTCAGGATGGAATTCCCACAGTGACTTCAATGGAGTGGCTTGTATGGGATGATATTTGAGGCTCAACCCTTTGGGACTAGATGTTCATTTTGAGCTGTTGAATGACGGTGAGGGCCAGCCAGTATATTTTCTTCACGGAGGATCAATCCCCATATGTATCCTTGGTTTGAATCTTTGTCTTTTTCTCTTCATATTCCTGAAATAAGTTCCTAGGAAATACATTCACAATAGTGAGAGGTGTTCACATCTTCCTGGCAAAAGTCTTAACTTATTCACAGGTGAAACTTCAGATCTCCTTATTACTAGCTGCCCGGGGAGTCCCCTGAATCAAAGTAGGGCTTATGAAGATGGACCTTGCATTTTAGCGTGCACTTAAAATACCCAACAGGCTGATCACATGGGGAAAATAACTTTATTTACAGGAGACAAGTACAAAGTCAGCACAACACAA
Source organism: Aethalodelphis obliquidens (assembly GCF_003676395.1). NCBI lineage: Eukaryota > Metazoa > Chordata > Mammalia > Artiodactyla > Delphinidae > Aethalodelphis > Aethalodelphis obliquidens. The sequence continues at coordinate 93 of NW_020839954.1, read as the reverse complement.
AGAGGGAGAGTATGGGTGCTGGTTCCTGATGGCCTGAAATCAAATCCTATTTGAACGCCACGTGTACCTGGGAAGGTTAGTAACTTAGCCCTT
>NW_020839953.1:0-4339 GCF_003676395.1 Aethalodelphis obliquidens | reverse complement strand
CGCGGCTGAAAGCGCGGACCCCAGAGACGGGCGCGAGCCGCGGCTGAGGGTGCGGACCCCAGAGACGGGCGCGAGCCGCGGCTGAGGGCGCGGACTCCAGAGACGGGCGCAAGCCGCGGCTGGAGGCGCGGACCCCAGAGGCGGGCGGGAGACGTTGGGGCTGCTGCTGCCGCCACCAAGGGGCCTGTGTGCGAGCGCGGGTCGCTCTCCACGCCCCTCTTCCGCGGAGCCTGTGCAGCCCGCCACTGCCGGGTTCCCGGGATCCGGGGACGACTTCCCCGGGAGAGCGCACGGCGGGCCTCGGGCTGGTGCAGGGTCACGCCGGACTTTGCCGCAGCAGGCCCGCCCCGCATTCCGTGCCCCTCCCTCCCCGCCAGCCTCAGTACGCCAGAACCCCCGAATCAGCGGCTCCTTTAACCCCGTCCTGTCTGAGCAAAAAACAGATGCCCTCCAGCGACCTACACGCAGAGGCAGGGCCAAATCCAAAGCTGAGCCCCTGTGAGCTGTGAGAACAAAGAAGAGGAAGGGAAATCTCTCCCAGCAGCCTCAGGAGCAGCGGATTAAAGCTCCACAATCAACTTGATGTACCCTGCATCTGTGGAATACATGAATAGACAGCCAATCATCCCAAATTAAGGAGGTGGACTTTGGGAGCAAGATCTATGATTTTTTTTCCCTATTCCTCTTTTTGTGAATGTGTATGTGTATGCTTCTGTGTGAGATCTTGTCTGTATAGTCTTGCTTCCACCATTTGTCCTAGGGTTCTATCCGTCCATGGTTTTTTCTTAAAATTTTTTTCTTAATCAATTTTAATTCTAAGAACGTTATTATACTTTACCTTCGTCCTTTCTTTCTTTCTTTCTTTCTTTCTTTCTTTCTTTCTTTCTTTCCTTCCTTCCTTCCCTACTTTAGACAACGAATCATCCCAAATTAGGGAGGTGGTCTCTGACAGCAAGATTTATGATTTTTCCCCCTTTACCTCTTTTAGTGAGGGTGTATGTGTACGCTTCTGTGTAAGATTTTGTCTGTATAGCTTTGCTTCCAACATTTGTCCTAAGGTTCTATCCGTCCCTTTTTTTTCCTAAACAAGAATTTTTTAATTCAATAACTTTATTATACTTTATTTTATTTTTACTGTATCTTCTTTCTTTCTGTTTTTCCTTCTTTCCCTCCTTCCTTCCTCCCTCCCTCCCTCCCTCCTTTCGTTCCTTCTTGCCTTCTTTCCTTCTTTGCTTCTTTCTTTCTTTCTTTCTTCCCTCCTTCCTTCCTTCCTTCCCTCCTTCCTTCCCTCCTTTCCTTCTTTCTTTCCTCATACTTCTACTAATTCCCTCTACTTTTTCTCCCTTTTATTCTGAGCCGTGTGGATGAAAGACTCTTGGTGCTCCAGCCAGGAGTCAGGGCTCTGCCTCTGAGGTAGGAGAGCCAACTTCAGGACACTGGTCCACAAGAGACCTTCCAGCTCCACATAATATCGAACGGCGAACATCTCCCAGAGACCTCCATCTTAATACCAGCACCCAGCTTCACTCAACGACCAGCAAGCCACAGTGCTGGACAACCTGTGCCAAACAACTAGCAAAACAGGAACACAACCCCACCCATTAGCAGAGAGGCTGCCTAAAATCATAATAAGGCCACAGACACCCCAAAACACACCACCAGACGTGAACCTGCCCACTAGAGAGACAAGATCCAGCCTCATCCACCACAACACAGGCACTAGTCCCCTCCACCAGGAAGCCTACACAACCCACTGAACCAACCTTAGCCACTGGAGACAGACATCAAAAACAGGAGGAACTACGAACCTGCAGCCTGCAAAAAGGAGACCCCAAACACAGTAAGATAAGCAAAATGAGAAAACAGAAAAACACACAGCAGATAAAGGAGCAAGATAAAAATGCACCAGACCTAACAAATGAAGAGGAAATAGGCAGTCTACCTGAAAAAGAATTCAGAATAATGATAGTAAGGTTGATCCGAAATCTTGGAGATAGAATGGACAATAGAATGGACAAAATGCAAGAATCAGTTAACAAGGACCTAGAAGAACTAAAGATGAAACAAGCAACGATGAACAACACAATAAATGAAATTAAAAATACTCTAGATGGGATCAATAGCAGAATAACTGAGGCAGAAGAACGGATAAGTGACCTGGAAGATAAAATAGTGGAAATAACTACTGCAGAGCAGAATAAAGAAAAAAGAATGAAAAGAACTGAGGACAGTCTCAGAGACCTCTGGGACAACATTAAACGCACCAACATTCGAATTATAGGGGTTCCAGAAGAAGAAGAGAAAAAGAAAGGGACTGAGAAAATATTTGAAGAGATTATAGTTGAAAACTTCCCTAATATGGGAAAGGAAATAGTTAATCAAGTCCAGGAAGCACAGAGAGTCCCATACAGGATAAATACAAGGACAAATACGCCAAGACACATATTAATCAAACTGTCAAAAATTAAATACAAAGAAAGCATATTAAAAGCATCAAGGGAAAAACAACAAATAACACATAAGGGAATCCCCATAAGGTTAACAGCTGATCTCTCAGCAGAAACCCTACAAGCCAGAAGGGAGTGGCAGGACATACTGAAAGTGATGAAGGAGAAAAACCTGCAGCCAAGACTACTCTACCCAGCAAGGATCTCATTCAGATTTGATGGAGAAATTAAAACCTTTACAGACAAGCAAAAGCTGAGAGAGTTCAGCACCACCAAACCAGCTTTACAACAAATGCTAAAGGATCTTCTCTAGGCAAGAAACACAAGAGAAGGAAAAGACCTATAATAACGAACCCAAAACAATTTAGAAAATGGGAATAGGAACATACATATCGATAATTACCTTAAATGTAAATGGACTAAATGCTCCTACCACAAGACACAGATTAGCTGAATGGATACAAAAACAAAACCCTTATATATGCTGTCTACAAGAGACCCACTTCAGACCTAGAGACACATACAGACTGAAAGTAAGGGGATGGAAAAAGATATTCCATGCAAATGGAAACCAAAAGAAAGCCGGAGTAGCAATTCTCATATCAGACAAAATAGACTTTAAAATAAGGACTATTAAAAGAGACAAAGAAGGACACTACATAATGATCAAGGGATCGATCCAAGAAGAAGGTATAAGAATTGTAAATATTTATGCACCCAACATAGGAGCACCTCAATACATAAGGCAAATACTAACAGCCATAAAAGGGGAAATCGACAGTAACACATTCATAGTAGGGGACTTAAACACCCCACTTTCACCCATGGACAGATCATCCAAAATGAAAATAAATAAGGAAACACAAGCTTTAAATGATACATTAAACAAGATGGACTTAATTGATATTTATAGGACACTCCATCCAAAAACAACAGAATACACATTTTTCTCAAGTGCTCATGGAACATTCTCCAGGATAGATCATATCTTGGGTCACAAATCAAGCCTCGGTAAATTTAAGAAAATTGAAATTGTATCAAGTATCTTTTCTGACCACAACGCCATGAGACTAGATATCAATTACAGGAAAAGATCTGTAAAAAATACAAACACATGGAGGCTAAACAATACACTACTTAATAATGAAGTGATCACTGAAGAAATCAAAGAGGAAATCAAAATATACCTAGAAACAAATGACAATGGAGACACAACGACCCAAAACCTGTGGGATGCAGCAAAAGCAGTTCTAAGGGGGAAGTTTATAGCAATACAAGCCCACCTTAAGAAGCAGGAAACATCTAGAATAAACAACCTAACCTTGCACCTCAAGCAAGTAGAGAAACAAGAACAAAAAACCCCAAAGCTAGCAGAAGGAAAGAAATCATAAAAATCAGATCAGAAATAAATGAAAAAGAAATGAAGGAAACAATAGCAAAGATCAATAAAACTAAAAGCTGGTTCTTTGAGAAGATAAACAAAATAGATAAACCACATCAAGAAAAAAAGGGAGAAGATTCAAATCAATAGAATTAGAAATGAAAAAGGAGAGGTAACAACTGACACTGCAGAAATAAAAGAGATCATGAGAGATTACTACAAGCAACTCTGTGCCAATGAAATGGACAATCTGGAAGAAATGGACAAATTCTTAGAAATGCACAACCTGCCAAGACTGAATCAGGAAGAAATAGAAAATATGAACAGACCAATCACAAGCACTGAAATTGAAACTGTGATTAAAAATCTTCCAACAAAGAAAAGCCCAGGACCAGATGTCTTCACAGGCGAATTCTATCAAACATTTAGAGAAGAGCTAACACCTATCCTCCTCAAACTCTTCCAAAATATAGCAGAGGGAGGAACACTCCCAAACTCCTTCTACGAGGCC
>NW_020839952.1:0-4339 GCF_003676395.1 Aethalodelphis obliquidens | reverse complement strand
ATACTTGATACAATTTCAATTTTCTTAAATTTACCAAGGCTTGATTTGTGACCCAAGATATGATCTATCCTGGAGAATGTTCCATGAGCACTTGAGAAAAATGTGTATTCTGTTGTTTTTGGATGGAATGTCCTATAAATATCAATTAACTCCATCTCGTTTAATGTATCATTTAAAGTTTGTGTTTTCTTATTTATTTTCATTTTGGATGATCTGTCCATTGGTGAAAGTGAGGTGTTAAAGTCCCCTACTATGAATGTGTTACTGTCGATTTCCCCTTTTATGGTTGTCAGTATTTGCCTTATGTATTGAGGTGCACCTATGTTGGGTGCATAAATATTTACAATTGTTATATCTTCCTCTTGGATCGATCCCTTGATCATTATGTAGTGTCCTTCTTTGTCTCTTCTAATAGTCTTTGTTTTAAAGTCTATTTTGTCTGATATGAGAATTGCTACTCCAGCTTTCTTTTGGTTTCCATTTGCATGAAATACCTTTTTCCATCCCCTTACTTTCAGTCTGTATGTGTCTCTAGGTCTGAAGTGGGTCTCTTGTAGACAGCAAATATATGGGGCTTGTTTTTGTATCCATTCAGCCAATCTGTGTCTTTTGGTGGGAGCATTTAGTCCATTTACATTTAAGGTAATTATCGATATGTGTGTTCCTATTCCCATTTTCTTAATTGTTTTGGGTTCGTTATTGTAGGTCCTTTCCTTCTTTTGTGTTTCTTGCCTAGAGAAGTTCCTTTAGCAGTTGTTGTAGAGCTGGTTTGGTGGTGCTGAACTCTCTCAGCTTTTGCTTGTCTGTAAAGGTTTTAATTTCTCCAACAAATCTGAATGAGATCCTTGCTGGGTAGAGTAATCTTGGTTGCAGGTTTTTCTCCTTCAACACTTTCAATATGTCCTGCCACTCCCTTCTGGCTTGCAGAGTTTCTGCTGAAAGATCAGCTGTTAACCTTATGGGGTTTCCCTTGTGTGTTATTTGTTGTTTTTCCCTTGCTGCTTTTATATGTTTTCTTTGTATTTAATTTTTGACAATTTGATTAATATGTGTCTTGGCGTATTTCTCCTTGGATTTATCCTGTATGGGACTCTCTGTGCTTCCTGGACTTGATTAATGATTTCTTTTCCCATATTAGGGAAGTTTTCAACTATAATCTCTTCAAATATTTTCTCAGTCCCTTTCTTTTTCTCTTCTTCTTCTGGAACACTTACAATTCGAATGTTGATGTGTTTAATGTTGTCCCAGAGGTCTCTGAGACTGTCCTCAGTTCTTTTCATTCTTTTTTCTTTATTCTGCTCTGCAGTAGTTATTTCCACTATTTTATCTTCCAGGTCACTTATCCGTTCTTCTGCCTCAGTTATTCTGCTATTGATCCCATCTAGAGTACTTTTAATTTCATTTATTGTGTTGTTCATCGTTGCTTGCTTCATCTTTAGTTCTTCTAGGTCCTTGTTAACTGATTCTTGCAATTTGTCCATTCTATTGTCCATTCTATCTCCAAGATTTCGGATCAACCTTACTATCATTATTCTGAATTCTTTTTCAGGTAGACTGCCTATTTCCTCTTCATTTGTTAGGTCTGGTGGGTTTTTATCTTGCTCCTTCATCTGCTGTGTGTTTTTCTGTCTTTTCATTTTGCTTATCTTACTGTGTTTGGGGTCTCCTTTTTTGCAGGCTGAAGGTTCGTAGTTCCTGTTGTTTTTTGTGTCTGTCCCCAGTGGCTAAGGTTGGTTCAGTGGGTTGTGTAGGCTTCCTGGTGGAGGGTACTAGTGCCTGTGTTCTGGTGTATGAGGCTGGATCTTGTCTTTCTGGTGGGCAGGTCCACGTCTGGTGGTGTGTTTTGGGGTGTCTGTAGACTTACTATGATTTTGGGCAGCCTCTCTGCTAATGGGTGGGGTTGTGTTCCTGTCTTGCTAGTTGTTTGGCATAGGATGTCCAGCACTGTAGCTTGCTGGTCGTTGAGTGAAGCTGGGTGCTGGCGTTGAGATGGAGATCTCTCGGAGATTTTTGCTGTTTGATATTATGTGCAGCTGGGAGGCCTCTTGTGGACCAGTGTCCTGAAGTTGGCTCTCCCACCTCAGAGGCACAGCACTGAGTCCTGGCTGCAGCACCAAGAGCCTTTCATCCACAGGGCTCCTTAATTTGGGATGATTCGTTGTCTATTCAGGTATTCCACAGATGCAGGGTATATCAAGTTGATTGTGGAGCTTTAATCCGCTGCTTCTGAGGCTGCTGGGAGAGATTTCCCTTTCTCTTCTTTGTTCTGACAGTTCCCAGGGGCTCAGCTTTGGATTTGGCCCCGCCTGTGCTTGTAGGTCGCCGGAGGGCGTCTGTTCTTTGCTCAGACAGGACGAGGTTAAAGGAGCCGCTGATTCGGAGGCTCTGGCTCACCCAGGCCGGGGGGTAGGGAGGGTCACGGAGTGCGGGGCGGGCCTGCAGCAGCAGAGGCCGGCGTGACGCTGCAGCCTGAGGCGCGCCATGCGCTCTCCCGGGGAGCCGTCCCTGGATCCCGGGACCCTGGCAGTGGCGGGCTGCACAGGCTCCCCAGAAGGGCGTGTGGTTAGTGACCTGTGTTCGCACACAGGCCTCCTGGCGGCGGCAGCAGTGGCCTTAGCGTCCCATGTCCGTCTCTGGGCTCCGCACTCTCAGCCGCGGCTCGCGCCCGTCCCTGGAGCTCTCTCAAGCAGCGTTCTTAACCCCCTCTCCTCGTGCACCAGGAAACAAAGAGGGACGTAAAAGTCTCTTGCCTCTTCGGCAGGTCCAGACCCCTCCCCGGACTCTCTCCCGGCCAGCCGCGGCGCACCAACGCCCTGCAGGCTGTGTTCACGCCGCCAACCTCAGTCCTCTCCCGTCGCTCCGACAAAAGCCGGAGCCTCAGCTCCCAGTCCCACCCGCCCCGGCGGGCGAGCAGACAAGCCTCTCGGCTGGTGAGTGCCGGTCGGCCCGATCCTCTGCGCTGGAATCTGTCCGCTTTGCCCTCCGCACCCCTGTTGCTGTGCTCTCCTCCGCGGCTCCCAAGCTCCCCCACTCCGCCTCCCGAAGTCTCCAGCCGCGAAGGGGCTTCCTAGTGTGTGGACACTTTTCCTCCTTCACAGCTCTCTCCCGCTGGTGCAGGACCCGTCCCTATCTTTTTGTCTCTGTTTAGTTTTTTCTTTTGCCCTAACCAGGTACGTGGGGGGTTCCTTGCCTTTTGGGAGGTCTGAGGTCTTCTGCCAGCGTTCAGTAGGTGTTCTGTAGGAGTTGTTCCACGCGTAGATGTATTTCTGGTGTATCTGTGGAGAGGAAGGTGATCTCCGCGTCTTACTCTTCTGCCATCTTCCCGGAAGTCTCCTACAATCTCTCCTCATTTCTTTTTAAGGCTGAGTAATATTCCATTGTATCCATGTGCCACAACTTCTTTATCCATTCATCCAATGATGGACACTTAGGTTGTTTCCATCTCCGGGCTATTGGAAATAGAGCTGCAATGAACATTTTGGTACATGACTTTTTTGAATTATGGTTTTCTCAGGGTATATGCCCAGTAGTGGGATTGCTGGTCATATGGTAGTTCTATTTGTAGTTTTATAAGGAACCTCTATACTGTTTTCCATAATGCTGTACCAATTCACATTCCCACCAGCAGTGCAAGAGTGCTCCCTTTTCTCCACACCCTCTCCAGCATTGATTGTTTCTAGATTTTCTGATGATGGCCATTCTGATTGGTGTGAGATGATATCACATTGTAGTTTAGATTTGCATTTCTCTAATGATTAATGATATTGAGGATTGTTTCATGTGTTTGTTGGCAGTCTGTATATCTTCTTTGGAGAAATGTCTATTTAGGTTTTCTGCCATTTTTGGATTGGACCTTTTTTATTTTTTTTTTTTTTTTTTTGTTATTGAGCTGCATGAGCTGCTTATAAATTTTGAAGATCAATCCTTTGCCAGTTGATTCATTTGCAAATATTTTCTCCCATTCTGAGGGTTGTCTTTTGGTCTTATGATTTCCTTTGCAATGCAAAACCTCTGAAGTTTCATTAGGTCCCATTTGTTTATTTTTGTTTTTATTTCCATTTCTCTACGAGATGGGTCGAAAAGGATCTTGCTGTCATTTATGTCATAGAGTGTTCTGCCTATGTTTTGCTCAAAGAGTTTGATAGTTTCTGGCTTTACATTTAGGTCTTTAATCCATTTTGAGCCTATTTTTTGTGTATGGTGTTAAGGAGTGATCTAATCTCATACTTTTACATGTACCTGTCCAGTTTTCGCAGCACCACTTATTGAAGAGACTGTCCTTTCTCCACTGTACATTCCTGCCTCCTTTATCAAAGATAAGGTGACCATATTTGCATGG
>NW_020839951.1:0-4343 GCF_003676395.1 Aethalodelphis obliquidens | reverse complement strand
TAAAAGAGTAACTACAACTTTGTATCAGAATATTCCCTAACCACAAAACACATTGTTACAATGTAGGTCTGCATATCACCCAAGACAAAAGTAACAAAAAAGTATCTACTTGCAAGGTCAAACTTAGGCCATAGACTGTTACAACTCATCAATGGGCTGTTCCAGAGATTCATTTAAAGTTTCTTTCTAACATTAAAGAGCGATTCCAGTTGAAACTGTATCATATATGGTCATTAGGTTTACCCTTCATTCACAAAGCCTATTTAACCCTGAATACATGCGAAGCACTTCTTCAAAGTCACCAGCGCTTACGTCTTTATGTCCAGGTTAAAAAAGAAAACACATTCTCAGTGGGAGGGCCATTTCACCAATAACACCCAAATGAGCAGTAAAGATCATGCTAGGTGCCAGTAACTTAACTCTCTACCACTGCACAAGAGGTGTGATCAGGGCAGTTTGGGCTGCACCAGGATTTATTATACCGCATAACAGGCAGCCTGGAGTTAGGCAGCGCGGTTGGTTAATTTCAGTGAGCCAGAGACGCAACGACGTATCAAAGACCCAGGCAAGCGTTCCCGCCCTAGCATTTTACACTTATCCTCAGAGCACCGAGGATGGCTGGCTGCAGCACTTAACCGACATTCCCACGCAGACAATAAAGACCAGTAAGAAAGAGGAGCGCTTTTATCACATCCACCCCTCTCTGGGCGGAGAGAGGGGGATCTTTCCTTCCAAATGTGCTCGCCCCCGCTCTTTCCCCTCACCATGAAAACTTCTCTCAGTGGCCGGGACTATATCACATGTCCATGCCCGAAACCAATCACAGCAAGAGGAATGGTTCTCAGGCCTAGCTGCACATTGGAATCACCTGGGAGCTGTGGAAACAATGTTAACGCTAGACAAGAGTAGGTTTCAAAAGTTCCCCAACTATTCCATACGTATACTCAGAAGCCAGGCCTACGATCTCTGGTGGGAGGTCTACTCTGAGGACTTGGGAAGGCAAACACCTGTACAAAACTGGGGTTCTGCTAGCAGCCACGGACCTGGAACAGCCAAAGGCCACGTGTGAACAATTAATAAATTTGCCGCATGGACATACCTTGCTATAGCCAAGAGAAGGGATCTCTGCAGGTCAGTCGCCCACTAGAGGACCTATTACGAGAAATAAAAAAAGATTTCTGTTATAAGAGATTTGATAGCTATCTTAATCCGCTAATCCCCTGCAAAAAAAAAAAAAAAGTGGAGGAGGAAAATACCTTATAAACTTCAGCTCGAGTGTTGAATTAATTAAACAAGGAGGTCCTTAGATGGAGGTGGCTCTAATGCCTTGGAGGCCTATATAAGCAAACCAAAATCAAAATCTAATCCTGTAAATGCCTCAAGGTTACCAGATTGAAACCTAAAGACGACCAATCCCAAACAGCCAACTAAGCTTGAAGCTACATCCCATCGATAATTTCCTTACCTTGGTTATGCCTTTTCTCTATAAAAGTTCCCCCCCTACCCAGTTCCGGTCAGCAGGCCACTCCTAACCACTTCCGGTTTGGTGCTGCCCGATTCTGATTTTTGTTCAAACTCTTTAAGAATTTTTAATATGCCTCAGTTTATCTTTTAATAGTTCTGATGTCAGAACAGGGAACCAAAGGAGCCCCCAGGAGCACTGAGCAAACAAGCAGAGGTACCTGTGAAGCCCCTTGACCGGCTGCCTGCTCGCTGCCTCTGGAGGTGGGCGAGTTCGTCTCCGAGGCTGGATCCCAGCTCCGGCTTTTACGTTATGAGCTTTCAGACTTCGAGCCTTTCTTTCTCCGGAGTGGGGCGAGAAACTGGCCAGAATCAGACTTGTTCCGACTCAGCAACCGAACCGATTCCAGGGACGAACTGTGTCCAACTTACAAAGGGGACGAGGACCAGGACGACTTAGAAAATGGACCAGGTCCGATGACAAACTCGGTCCGGCCGACTTTGAAACTGGAGCCGGTGCAGAACAAAGTGGTTCCGCCTTAGAAACCGAAATGGGTCTGGGGACGGACTGGGTCCAACTTAGAAACCAGACCCGGTCCAGGACAGATTGGGTTTGACCTAGAAACCGGACTGGGTCCAGTATGAGGCCTCAGGTGAATAAAATTTTGTTTTAAGGTTAACCTTACCAAAGATAATCCTGAATTACAGTGGCCACAGTGGAGAACTTTTAACCACCTGAGATAACCTTATCCCCTTACGAGGCGCCCTAGAGGAAAGGGGTCTCAGCCAGGCACTCACTCTGAAGGGTAGAGGGAAAGTTATTCTTCCTCCTCTACAGTTTCTAGTGACCAGGATGAGACCTACTGGGACACCCCACTCACTCCGAATCCTGCAGACGGCATCCTGGGAAAACTGGCAGAAGCCTGGCAAAGGGTAAGAATTCTTACCAAGGTCAGCTCTCCAAACTCTGTGGAGCCTGGTCGAGAGAGGAAGGGAAAATTTCACGTTGTCCCTTCCTTTCCAAATTTACATTGGCTGGAAAACACATTGGTTATGGAGCCTTTCCCTCCCAGGGAGAGCTGTGAGATATCAATGTTTTACCTGGTCTTCTCTAGGGTGCCCAGAGGCATCTCATGAAATACAAACTCCAGGGAAGTCATTCTTATCGGGGAAAAAAGAAGTGGCAGCAGCAGCTATTTGGACATTGAGTGAATGAAAAATCTTAACACTTTTTCCCACTAGTATTAGTAAAATCTTTAACCATCTGAGCAGGTAAACTTAACTTATTCTATCTGCCAGAAACACAATTGGAACCCAACCATTCTTTTATAAACTAGTGAATTTTGCATTATTGTATGTATCTCATGCCTAAAAACTTTAAACAAAAGCTATAAGACCTGTGCATCTGTCTGTATGTTTATGTATGTAGGTGATAAATATGTGATATTCTTCTACCTTTGCATGGTATAGCCAAAATTAATTTGTAAAGAGCTCTATTTAATAGGCTGAAAAAACAAACATTTATATAAATCAAGTGTATGCTAAGAAATGTACAGACCAACCCAAGTGTTTTTCAAGTTCACGTGATCTAGCATAATCTTTGGTGAATGAAAGCTAGTTTAAGTCTGTTGGTTTAATTGAAACAGGCATGTCTTTAGAGTGATCAGTATTAAGTAGAATATTTTTATTCTACCAAGGTTAACTAAAGTCAAAAACGCTTTTGCAATCTCTGTTACATAATTTGTCAGCAAGAATGGTAACTTAAGATGATGGCTGGCTGTTCAATGTCTCATGAAATTTTCAGGAGTAATTTAAACAATTGTTAAGAACAAGTAAATTAAGGAGATGTAAGATAAAAATTTGTAAGTGTACTTTTCAGCAATAATCATGCCTTATGGTATATTTGCTTAAGAATAGTTTCCAAACTCTTTTTGGTAACTTAAAACCTTAAAGTTGGATGATATAAGTTAAATGAAGGCTAGTCATTGAACATCTAGATCATTTCCAAGTAAGATAAAATACTGCAACTTTAATTACTGAACATAGATTTATCCACTTTGGCTTTCTTTGGCAGAGGAACTGAAGATATTCGGTTCTATCAGTAAGCATATTTTGTGCCACATTGAAAAATTACTAAGAGGAAGAATATACTTCTAGAAACTGTGAAAAGTATTTATAAATTTGCCAATCCACAGAATGCTAGTGTAACAAACAGTCCACACTGGTTACTTCTTAGTTTTCCCTAGGAATAAAGGATTCTAAAAGGTCAAGAATTCTAATAAATATATGTAATTAAAGCCAGTTAGAAATAAGAAAGTTGAGAGGAAAGAACTGTGTATCTGTAAACCGAACTGGATCCTGAGTTCTTCTAGTTTCCTCAAATGTCTGGCTGCAACTCTCCAAACTAATGTTTCCAATCTTCTCCCACTCTTCTAATTTCGAATCACGAAGAATATGACTGCCCTTGAACCTCCTTGGAAGGGACGATACCAGGTCCTTCTCACTACCCAGATCACAGACAAATTTCAGGGAATTGAACCTGGGTACACATCCCCCAATTAAAAAGGGCTTCTCCAGAATCTTGGAACTGCACGCCAGCTGGAGATGTAAAATTAAAAGTAACTAGGGGGGCCGGCCGAGCTGACCACGCACAGACCCGGCGCGGCGGCACTGCGGCCCCAGGGCAGCCGGCGCCGGGGACATGCGCTGATTCGATCCCTCCGGAGAAGAGTTAAAAAGTGAAAAGAGGGGATCCAGGGACAACTTCCCCGGGAGAACGCACGGCAGGCCTCAGGTTGGTACAACGTCATGCCGGCCTCTGCCGCCGCAGGCCCACCCCGCACGCCGTGCCCCTCCCTCTCCCCCGGCCTCAGTGCGCCAGA
>NW_020839950.1:0-4344 GCF_003676395.1 Aethalodelphis obliquidens | reverse complement strand
AAATAAATAAATATTTTTTAAAAATTGAAAATAAAGGAAACTGAAAAAGATATAAATCTAGAAACAAGAGACTTCCGGGAAGATGGCAGAAGAGTAAGACGCGGAGATCACCTTCCTCTCCACAGATACACCAGAAATACATCTACGCGTGGAACAACTCCTACAGAACACCTACTGAACGCTGGCAGAAGACCTCAGACCTCCCAAAAGGCAAGGAACCCCCCACGTACCTGGTTAGGGCAAAAGAAAAAACTAAACAGAGACAAAAGGATAGGGACGGGTCCTGCACCAGCGGGAGAGAGCTGTGAAGGAGGAAAAGTGTCCACACACTAGGAAGCCCCTTCGCGGGTGGAGACTTCGGGAGGCGGAGTGGGGGAGCTTGGGAGCCGCGGAGGAGAGCACAGCAACAGGGGTGCGGAGGGCAAAGCGGACAGATTCCAGCGCAGAGGATCGGGCCGACCGGCACTCACCAGCCGAGAGGCTTGTCTGCTCGCCCGCCGGGGCGGGCGGGACTGGGAGCTGAGGCTCCGGCTTTTGTCGGAGCGCCGGGAGAGGACTGAGGTTGGCGGCGTGAACACAGCCTGCAGGGCGTTGGTGCGCCGCGGCTGGCCGGGAGAGAGTCCGGGGAGGGGTCTGGACCTGCCGAAGAGGCAAGAGACTTTTACGTCCCTCTTTGTTTCCTGGTGCACGAGGAGAGGGGATTAAGAACGCTGCTTGAGAGAGCTCCAGGGACGGGCGCGAGCCGCGGCTAAGAGTGCGGAGCCCAGAGACGGACATGGGACGCTAAGGCCGCTGCTGCCGCCGCCAGGAGGCCTGTGTGCGAACACAGGTCACTAGCCACACGCCCTTCTGGGGAGCCTGTGCAGCCCGCCACTGCCAGGGTCCTGGGATCCAGGGACGGCTCCCCGGGAGAGCGCATGGCGCGCCTCAGGCTGCAGCGTCTGCCCCGCACTCCGTGACCCTCCCTACCCCCCGGCCTGGGTGAGCCAGAGCCTCCGGATCAGCGGCTCCTTTAACCTCGTCCTGTCTGAGCAAAGAACAGACGCCCTCCGGCGACCTACACGTACAGGCGGGGCCAAATCCAAAGCTGAGCCCCTGGGAACTGTCAGAACAAAGAAGAGAAAGGGAAATCTCTCCCAGCAGCCTCAGAAGCAGCGGATTAAAGCTCCACAATCAACTTGATATACCTTGCATCTGTGGAATACCTGAATAGACAACGAATCATCCCAAATTAAGGAGCCCTGTGGATGAAAGGCTCTTGGTGCTGCAGCCAGGACTCAGTGCTGTGCCTCTGAGGTGGGAGAGCCAACTTCAGGACACTGGTCCACAAGAGGCCTCCCAGCAGCACATAATATCAAACAGCAAAAATCTCCGAGAGATCTCCATCTCAACGCCAGCACCCAGCTTCACTCAACGACCAGCAAGCTACAGTGCTGGACATCCTATGCCAAACAACTAGCAAGACAGGAACACAACCCCACCCATTAGCAGAGAGGCTGCCCAAAATCATAGTAAGTCTACAGACACCCCAAAACACACCACCAGACGTGGACCTGCCCACCAGAAAGACAAGATCCAGCCTCATACACCAGAACACAGGCACTAGTACCCTCCTCCAGGAAGCCTACACAACCCACTGAACCAACCTTAGCCACTGGGGACAGACACAAAAAACAACAGGAACTACGAACCTTCAGCCTGCAAAAAAGGAGACCCCAAACACAGTAAGATAAGCAAAATGAAAAGACAGAAAAACACACAGCAGATGAAGGAGCAAGATAAAAACCCACCAGACCTAACAAATGAAGAGGAAATAGGCAGTCTACCTGAAAAAGAATTCAGAATAATGATAGTAAGGTTGATCCGAAATCTTGGAGATAGAATGGACAATAGAATGGACAAATTGCAAGAATCAGTTAACAAGGACCTAGAAGAACTAAAGATGAAGCAAGCAACGATGAACAACACAATAAATGAAATTAAAAGTACCCTAGATGGGATCAATAGCAGAATAACTGAGGCAGAAGAACGGATAAGTGACCTGGAAGATAAAATAGTGGAAATAACTACTGCAGAGCAGAATAAAGAAAAAAGAATGAAAAGAACTGAGGACAGTCTCAGAGACCTCTGGGACAACATTAAACGCACCAACATTCGAATTATAGGGGTTCCAGAAGAAGAAGAGAAAAAGAAAGGGACTGAGAAAATATTGAAGAGATTACAGTTGAAAACTTCCCTAATATGGGAAAAGAAATCATTAATCAAGTCCAGGAAGCACAGAGAGTCCCATACAGGATAAATCCAAGGAGAAATACGCCAAGACACATATTAATCAAATTGTCAAAAATTAAATACAAAGAAAACATATTAAAAGCAGCAAGGGAAAAACAACAAATAACACACAAGGGAATCCCCATAAGGTTAACAGCTGATCTTTCAGCAGAAACTCTGCAAGCCAGAAGGGAGTGGCAGGACATATTGAAAGTGTTGAAGGAGAAAAACCTGCAACCAAGATTACTCTACCCAGCAAGGATCTCATTCAGATTTGATGGAGAAATTAAAACCTTTACAGACAAGCAAAAGCTGAGAGAGTTCAGCACCACCAAACCAGCTCTACAACAACTGCTAAAGGAACTTCTCTAGGCAAGAAACACAAAAGAAGGAAAGGACCTACAATAACGAACCCAAAACAATTAAGAAAATGGGAATAAGAACACACATATCGATAATTACCTTAAATGTAAATGGACTAAATGCTCCCACCAAAAGACACAGATTGGCTGAATGGATACAAAAACAAGACCCATATATTTGCTGTCTACAAGAGACCCACTTCAGACCTAGAGACACATACAGACTGAAAGTAAGGGGATGGAAAACGGTATTTCATGCAAATGGAAACCAAAAGAAAGCTGGAGTAGCAATTCTCATATCAGACAAAATAGACTTTAAAACAAAGACTATTAGAAGAGACAAAGAAGGACACTACATAATGATCAAGGGATCGATCCAAGAGGAAGATATAACAATTGTAAATATTTATGCACCCAACATAGGTGCACCTCAATACATAAGGCAAATACTGACAACCATAAAAGGGGAAATCGACAGTAACACATTCATAGTAGGGGACTTTAACACCCCACTTTCACCAATGGACAGATCATCGAAAATGAAAATAAATAAGGAAACACAAGCTTTAAATGATACATTAAACGAGATGGAGTTAATTGATATTTATAGGACATTCCATCCAAAAACAACAGAATACACATTTTTCTCAAGTGCTCATGGAACATTCTCCAGGATAGATCATATCTTGGGTCACAAATCAAGCCTTGGTAAATTTAAGAAAATTGAAATTGTATCAAGTATCTTTTCTGACCACAACGCCATGAGACTAGATATCAATTACAGGAAAAGATCTGTAAAAAATACAAACACATGGAGGCTAAACAATACACTACTTAATAATGAAGTGATCACTGAAGAAATCAAAGAGGAAATCAAAAAATACCTAGAAACAAATGACAATGGAGACACAACGACCCAAAACCTGTGGGATGCAGCAAAAGCAGTTCTAAGGGGGAAGTTTATAGCAATACAAGCCCACCTTAAGAAGCAGGAAACATCTCGAATAAACAACCTAACCTTGCACCTCAAGCAATTAGAGAAAGAAGAACAAAAAAACCCCAAAGCTAGCAGAAGGAAAGAAATCATAAAAATCAGATCAGAAATAAATGAAAAAGAAATGAAGGAAACAATAGCAAAGATCAATAAAACTAAAAGCTGGTTCTTTGAGAAGATAAACAAAATAGATAAACCACTAGCCAGACTCATCAAGAAAAAAAGGGAGAAGACTCAAATCAATAGAATTAGAAATGAAAAAGGAGAGGTAACAACTGACACTGCAGAAATAAAAGAGATCATGAGAGATTACTACAAGCAACTCTATGCCAATAAAATGGACAATCTGGAAGAAATGGACAAATTCTTAGAAATGCACAACCTGCCAAGACTGAATCAGGAAGAAATAGAAAATATGAACAGACCAATCACAAGCACTGAAATTGAAACTGTGATTAAAAATCTTCCAACAAAGAAAAGCGCAGGACCAGATGGCTTCACAGGCGAATTCTATCAAACATTTAGAGAAGAGCTAACACCTATCCTTCTCAAACTCTTCCAAAATATAGCAGAGGGAGGAACACTCCCAAACTCCTTCTACGAGGCCACCATCACCTTGATACCAAAACCAGACAAGGATGTCACAAAGAAAGAAAACTACAGGCCAATATCACTGATGAACATAGATGCAAAAATCCTCAACAAAATACTAGCAAA
>NW_020839949.1:0-4344 GCF_003676395.1 Aethalodelphis obliquidens | reverse complement strand
TTGAGAAGGATAGGTGTTAGCTCTTCTCTAAATGTTTGATAGAATTCCCCTGTGAAGCCATCTGGTCCTGGGCTTTTGTTTGTTGGAAGATTTTTAATCACAGTTTCAATTTCAGTGCTTGTGATTGGTCTGTTCATATTTTCTATTTCTTCCTGATTCAGTCTTGGCAGGTTGTGCATTTTTAAGAATTTGTCCATTTCTTCCAGATTGTCCATTTTATTGGCATAGAGTTGCTTGTAGTAATCTCTCATGATCTTTTGTATTTCTGCAGTGTCAGTTGTTACTTCTCCTTTTTAATTTCTAATTCTATTGATTTGAGTCTTCTCCCTTTTATTCTTGATGAGTTTGCCTAGTGGTTTATCAATTTTGTTTATCCTCTCAAAGAAGCAGCTTTTATTTTTATTGATCTTTGTTATTGTTTCCTTAATTTCTTTTTCATTTATTTCTGATCTGAGTTTTATGATTTCTTTCCTTCTGGTAGCTTTGGGTTTTTTTTTTGTTGTTGTTGTTCTTCTTTCTCTAATTGCTTTAGGTGCAAGGTTAGGTTGTTTATTCGAGATGTTTCCTACTTCTTAAGGTGGGCTTGTATTGGTATACACTTCTCTCTTAGAACTGCTTTTGCTGCATCCCACAGGTTTTGGGTCGTTGTGTCTCCATTGTCATTTGTTTCTAGGTATTTGTTTATTTCCTCTTTGATTTCTTCAGTGATCACTTCATTATTAAGTAGTGTATTGTTTAGCCTCCATGTGTTTGTATTTTTTCAGATCTTTTCCTGTAATTGATATCTAGTCTCATGGCATTGTTGTCGGAAAAGATACTTGATAGAATTTCAATTTTCTTAAATTTACCAAGGGTTGATTTGTGACCCAAGATATGATCTATCCTGGAGAATGTTCCATGAGCACTTGAGAAAAATGTGTATTCTGTTGTTTTTGGATGGAATGTCTTATAAATATTAATTAAGTCCATCTTGTTTATTGTATCATTTAAAGCTTGTGTTTCCTTATTTATTTTCATTTTGGATGATCTGTCCATGGGTGAAAGTGGGGTGTTAACGTCCCCTACTATGAATGTGTTACTGTCCATTTCCCCTTTTATGGCTTTTAGTATTTGCCTTATGTATTGAGGTGCTCCTATGTTGGTTGTATAAATATTTACAATTGTTATATCTTCTTCTTGGATCAATCCCTTGATCATTATGTAGTGTCCTTCTTTGTCTCTTGTAATAGTCTTTATTTTAAAGTCTATTTTTTCTGATATGAGAATTGCTACTCCAGCTTTCTTTTGGTTTCCATTTGCATGGAATATCTTTTTCCATCCCCTTCCTTTCTGTCTGTATGTGTCTCTAGGTCTGAAGTGGGTCTCTTGTAGACAGCATATATATGGGTCTTGTTTTTGTATCCATTCACCCAATCTGTGTCTTTTGGTGGGAGCATTTAGTCCATGTACATTTAAGGTAATTATCGATATGTATGTTCCTATTCCCATTTTCTAAATTGTTTTGGGTTCGTTATTATAGGTCTTTTCCTTCTCTTGTGTTTCTTGTCTAGAGAAGTTCCTTTAGCATTTGTTGTAAAGCTGGTTTGGTTGTGCTGAACTCTCTTAGCTTTTGCTTGTCTGTAAAGTTTTTAATTTCTCCATCAAATCTGAATGAGATCCTTGCTGGGTAGAGTAGTCTTGGTTGCAGGTTTTTCTCCTTCATCACTTTCAGTATGTTCTGCCACTCTCTTCTGGCTTGTAGGGTTTCTGCTGAGAGATCAGCTATTAACCTTATGGGGATTCTCTTGTGTGTTATTTGTTGTTTTTCCCTTGCTGCTTTTAATATGCTTTCTTTGTATTTAATTTTTGACAGTTTGATTAATATGTGTCTTGGCGTATTTCTACTTGGATTTATCCTGTATGGGACTCTCTGTGCTTCCTGGACTTGATTAACTATTTCCTGTCCCCTATTAGGGAAGTTTTCAACTATAATCTCTTCAAATATTTTCTCAGTTCCTTTCTTTTTCTCTTCTTCTTCTGGAACCCCTATATTTCAAATGTTTGTGCATTTAATGTTGTCCCAGAGGTCTCTGAGACTGTCCTCTGTTCTTTTCATTCTTTTTTCTTTATTCTGCTCTGCAGTAGTTATTTCCACTATTTTATCTTCCAGGTCACTTATCCGTTCTTCTGCCTCAGTTATTCTGCTATTGATCCCATCTAGAGTACTTTTAATTTCATTTATTGTGTTGTTCATTGTTGCTTGTTTCATCTTTAGTTCTTCTAGGTCCTTGTTAACTTATTCTTGCATTTTGTCCATTCTATTGTCCATTCTATCTCCAAGATTTCAGATCAACCTTACTATCATTATTCTAAATTCTTTTTCAGGTAGACTGCCTATTTCCTCTTCATTTGTTAGGTCTGGTGCATTTTTATCTTGCTCCTTTATCTGCTGTGTGTTTTTCTGTCTTCTCATTTTGCTTATCTTACTGTGTTTGGGGTCTCCTTTTGCAGGCTGCAGGTTTGTAGTTCCTCCTGTTTTTGATGTCTGTCTCCAGTGGCTAAGGTTGGTTCAGTGGGTTGTGTAGGCTTCCTGGTGGAGGGGGCTAGTGCCTGTGTTGTGGTGGATGAGGCTGGATCTTGTCTCTCTAGTGGGCAGGTTCACGTCTGGTGGTGTGTTTGGGGGTGTCTGTGGCCTTATTATGATTTCAGGCAGCCTCTCTGCTAATGGGTGGGGTTGTGTTCCTGTTTTGCTAGTTGTTTGGCATAGGTTTTCCAGCACTGTGGCTTGCTGGTCGTTGAGTGAAGCTGGGTGCTGGTGTTAAGATGGAGGTCTCTGGGAGATTTTCGCCGTTTGATATTATGTGGAGCTGAGAGGTCTCTTGTTGATCAGTGTCCTGAAGTTGGCTGTCCTACCTCAGAGGCAGAGCCCTGCCTCCTGGCTGGAGCACCAAAAGCTTTTCATCCACAGGCTCAGGATAAAAGGGAAAAAAAGTAGAGGGAATTAGTAGAAGTATGAGGAAAGAAAGAAGGAAAGGAGGGTCGGAAGGAAGGAAGAAAGAAAGAAAGAAGCAAAGAAGGAAAGAAGGCAAGAAGGAAAGAAAGGAGGGAGGGAGGGAGGAAGGAAGGAAGGAGGGAAAGAAGGAAAAAAGACAGAAAGAAAGAAGATACAGTAAAAATAAAATAAAGTATAATAAAGTTATTGAATTAAAAAATTCTTATTTAGAAGAAAAAAAGAAAAAAAAAAAAAAAGGGACGGAAAGAACCTTAGGACAAATGTTGGAAGCAAAGCTATACAGACAAAATCTTACACAGAAGCATACACATACACCCTCACTAAAAGAGGTAAATGGGGAAAAATCCTAAATCTTGCTGTCAGAGACCACCTCCTCAATTTGGGATGATTCGTTGTCTAAAGGAGGGAAGGAAGGACAGGAAGAAAGAAAGAAAGAACGAAGGTAAAGTATAATAAGGTTTTTAAAATTAATTATTAAGAAAAAAAATTAAAAAAAAAAAACATGGACGGATAGAACCCTAGGACAAATGGTGGAAGCAAGACTATACAGACAAGATCTCACACAGAAGCATACACATACACATTCACAAAAAGAGGAAAAGGGAAAAAAATCATAGATCTTGCTCCTAAAGTGCACTTCCTTAATTTGGGATGATTGGGTGTCTATTCAGGTATTCCACAGATGCAGGGTATATCAAGTTGATTGTGGAGCTTTAATCCGCTGCTTCTGAGGCTGCTGGGAGAGATTTCCCTTTCTCTTCTTTGTTCTCACAGCTCCCAGGGCTCAGCTTTGGATTTGGCCCTGCCACTGCGTGTAGGTCGCTGGAGGGCGTCTGTTTTTTGCTCAGACAGGATGGGGTAAAAAGAGCCGCTGATTCGGGTGCTCTGGCGCACTCAGGCCAGCGGGGAGGGAGGGGCACGGAGTGCGGGGCGGGCCTGCGGTGGCAAAGGCCGGCGTGACTTTGCACCAGCCTGAGGTGCGCTGTGCGTTCTCCCGGGGAAGTTGTCCCTGGATCCCGGGAACCTGGCAGTGGCGGGCTGCACAGGCTCCGCGGAAGAGGGGTGTGGAGAGTGACCTGTGCTCGCACACAGGCCCCTTGGTGGCGGCAGCAGCAGCCTTAACGTCTCCCGCCTGTCTCTGGGGTCCGCGCTTTCAGCTGCGGCTCGCGCCCGTCTCTGGGGTCCGCGCTTTCGGGCGCGAGGCTTTCAGCCGCGGCTCGCGCCCGTCTCTGGGGTTCACGCTTTTAGCCGCGGCTCGCGCCCGTCTCTGGAGTTCCTTTAAGCAGCGTTCTTAAACCCCTCTCCTCACGCCCCAGGAAACAAAGAGGGAAGGAAAAGTCTCCTGCCTCTTC
>NW_020839948.1:0-4355 GCF_003676395.1 Aethalodelphis obliquidens | reverse complement strand
CTTTGTATGGATTTCACAGACTTAGATTTGTTATTATTAATGGATCTGTGTTAGAACCTTTAAGCAAATATAAATAAACGTAAGGAAAAATAAGGTGAAGCATTGTCCAAATGTGAATGTGTTTTGTTTGGCAAAAGATACTGTTAACAAACATTGAAAACACTGCTGCCCATTAAATAAATGGGTGAAGGTCACCTCTTGGACCAAAGTTAGATAGAAATGCATCAGTAAAGACAGTTTAATTGTTCTGCCTCAGACTAAAGATTGAGTGTTTTTTCTTTTAACGGGATAAGAGAGAAAGAAAAACTAATAATAACTAACTACTGAGTAAATAAAATGCAGAAAACAAGGATCAGTGGCGATTAGGTCTCAATATTTTTATCATCTTCCGTGTTCTGTACTCCTCAGAATGAAGGCAGTAGAGATGATTTAGCATCTTCCATGGACAGGAGCTCTGGTTGCCTCTGTATAATAGGAGGATGGAGATTTATGTGAGTAACAGTTGAAATTCTCTGTTTTTTTATTAAAGTAATATACTGTATTATTAAGAAGTGTGGAATATAAGTAAAGAAGGCAGCTACATCTCCTTGTTGAGTATTGTTATACAAACTATTATATTGATTAATGCACATATGGAAAACAATGTATTAAAGAGAGATATATTTAAGTACAAATTATTCTATATACATCAAGGTTTTTCTTGTTTCTTTTTTTTGAGTTGTACTGCCAAAATTATTGGTGAATTTTTTATTTAATCAATAAAAAATAGAAATATATGTAGGAACATAGGAACAATATTGGATCAGTGATGATTTCCGGTCATCATTATGAGTGGTATATGGTGAATATACCAGTATATTCTGGAACTCTGGAGCACTGAGGAACTCTGAGGTACAATATTAAATTAATTGAGTCCATGCTCAACTCGAGAAGGCATCCTATAAACAGATGTCAAGAATAAAGGAGGGGCTTATTTGTGGTCTTTGTGTTCATGGATAGTCATTCTTTTATTGTAATTGGAAAATGCTAGAATCTGTAAATAAATATATAATTAAAAATAAAGATGAATGGAGTAAAACAATTTCCAATTACTGAAATACGTGCTGAGCCAAGAAATACTATTAATGTACAACGGACACCCTGAATTTCAATTAAAAATGAATGGTACCTGACTGTTACCACTTAGGGTAAGGATGGAGGTGCCAAGAGAAGTGATGGACAATCTTCATCATGTAGCGCAGTGTCAAGATCAAAATGGTTCATTTTCATAAGATTTCACATATCCGCTACATTAGGGATAGCTTACATAACAATGTGAATGTGGAAGCAGGGATGAGTGGATTGTCTCCACCATTTTTATCTTCTGCTTTGTTTTATACTCCTCAGAGTGGATGCACTGGACCAAAAAAGAGGCTTCATCCTCGAGTGCCAGCCTAGGATGGCATCTTGGTTGTAAGAGCCAGAACACCCATGTGAGCATCATCTAGTTCCTAGTCTGGGGGTGGGTGGATTCTCTAAAAGTAATGACTGTGCTAACAAAATGAGTGAAAGAAAATTAAAGGAGGGCATCTTTATCCCACTGATAAACAAGGAACTGTTGTGAAGCAAAAACCCGATAATAAATATGAGAGAGATATGATGACGTGAGAATGGTTCTAGAGACAGGTGAGTGATATCGAGGCCTCGCTGGATTTTGCAAACCCAAGAGTGCCAAAACTGGCATTAGTGAATTAACGTATGAATCAGTGAACCATATAGAATGAAGAGAAGGTCATCTTTTCTGTATCGATGACGGTAAATGCCAGCGTATGAGTCATCGATGACGAATAATTACGTGTCTGGAACTCTGAGGTCCAATACACAAGAAATGTGGTCTTTCTCTTCATGCGTTTTCATTGGTTATGCTAATTGATTCAATGAAAGCATCAATCAACAAATCTGCCAATCCATGGTGTGAAAGTCTCAATCTCGGTCATCACCTTCTCTGGTACTTTTCAGAATAGAAGCTCAAGGTGATTTCAGCCTGCATTTTGATCAAGGTTCTCCTTTTCAGGTTGCTGTGGGACAGAGACCCGGGTGGGGTCCTGTCTTGGTTTGGGGAATTGGTTCAAGTGTTTTCATTGTATTCTCAAACGTGATAGATATCATCAAAAGGTTAACTATGGCCCAATGATAAATATGATATGAAACCTTATGTTGATTTATTATAACATTGATATTTAACATTATATATATAACATTGATATTTATTAATGAAAGGTATAATCTATTTTGGTATTAATTAGAGACAAGTCAGGGGTATTCGAGTGTCTTGTTCTTTGTTTTTTGTTAATCATGTATTTATTTTATTATTATCAATGAATAAGGATTTAATTGATACAAATATATAAATGAATGAACTAAAACTAGGTCTCAAATGAACCAGTGATGATTAGCAGATGAGTCATGGATGACAAATGAGAAAGGTCTGGAACCTTGAGGCCCAAGACATTCCATACTCTAGTTCTTTGTTTATTTCATCCTATGGACAGACGTTATGAATGTTTAAAATTCAAGTTCTAAGATTGAGTTTTAAAATTATTAATATATCAGTGAGAGTACCTTTAAAGATATAGGTAATAGATGAAGAAGAACAGATATATTATTGTCTAATTGTGAACATAAATGGTGAGGAAAGAAATAGTAAGAGAAACTCCCAACACTGGTGCCATTATGAAATCAGTGGATGAAAGATGTTACCTCTGTGGCTAAGATTCAGATAGACTTGAAGTATTGGAAGTCGATTTTGTTTTTCTGAGTCAGTGTCAAGTATTAGGTTTTTCTTTCTTTCAGGAGAAAACAATGTCTACATTAGAAAAAGCTATACATTCCTAAAGGTCTGGGTAAACGAGACGTAGAATGCAAGAGTCAATGACAATAAATTTTCTTTCCTTTATTTTTCTCATTGACTGCACTTCATATTGTTCAAAATGGACACATTCACGCTGATGAAGCATTATTCTGTGGTGATGCACCTTATGATTGCATTTCTGGGTTAGAAGCACAGAGACCGATGTGAGTAATAGTCAAATTTCTTGTCACAGTTTTGTTGATTTCTGTTTGTTTGTTTGTTTTTGTTTGTGTGTGTATTCATTGTATTGTTTGAATGTTCCATATAGAATAACAGAAGGCCAAGTGTAGCTCAGGGATAACTATTGAATTTTATGACACATTAATTGATTACTGCATCAGTGAAAAACAGCATCTAATTTAAAAAAGGGGATACGTTGATGTGAGAATGATCTATGTACACAATAGGGATATCATGACTCTTCTAAGATTTTGTGAATAATAGGGTTTTTTTAGTTATTATGAGCGCATTACTGAATTAGTCAATGAACAGAATTGAGCAAAGAAAAGACTCAATCATGGACCAATGATGATGATCGTTTCGGGAAGAGTCCTAAACGATGAAAACATGTCTGGAACTCTGAGGTCCAATGCAGACATAAGTAGTATATTTCCTCTGATGAAACTTTTTCTGTTTAGAGGTTTCAGGAATATAAATAGATCATATTCTTGTATTAATGTGTTAAAGTAAGAATAATTCTTTATACATCAAGGCTCTCTTTGTTTTTTTAAAATTGTACTGCTTAAAATTATTAGTGAATTTGTGATTTACACAATAAAGAAATAGAAATGTATGTTGAAAAAGAGGGACAATATTGGTCTGATGATGACTATCCGTGGCATATGGGTTGTGTACGATGAATATGTGTCTGGAGCTCTGAGGTCTGATGCAAATGGAATCTAGTCCATTGTCCTGTTTGAAGTGACCTTATAGGCAGTGGTTAGGAATATACAAAGATCGTTTCGGTTATTATTACTGTGCATTTTTTCTATTTTTATAATTGAATCAATGAAATAGTCAATATACAAATGTGTAGAATAAAAAAATGATGAAAGTGAAGCCTTTTTCAATTATAAAAATATGTGGTTAGGCAAAAGTTACTATCATATAGTAATACATTAATAAATATTGAAAAGACTGATAACCATTGAGAAAGATGTGGTATAAGGGTGTTACCTCTTTGGGTGATATAGAAAGTGACAGGTATTGGTTACTGACTGAGTCAGTTACAACTTTGACATTTGATTTATTAAGGGAAAAAGAAACAAATATTACCATAATTTAGTCAATGCCTCAATTACTGTGCAAATGAATAGTGTGTTATTTGGATCAATGGAGAGCGTATATCTCAGTATTTTTATCACCTTGTCTGCTTGTTATTCTTCAGGATGGATGTTCCTGCTGTTTCAGCTTCTGCTGTGCTCACTTGTCACACCGCCCCTGTGTCAGGAAGGAAACTAAGGTG
>NW_020839947.1:0-4355 GCF_003676395.1 Aethalodelphis obliquidens | reverse complement strand
CTTTGTATGGATTTCACAGACTTAGATTTGTTATTATTAATGGATCTGTGTTAGAACCTTTAAGCAAATATAAATAAACGTAAGGAAAAATAAGGTGAAGCATTGTCCAAATGTGAATGTGTTTTGTTTGGCAAAAGATACTGTTAACAAACATTGAAAACACTGCTGCCCATTAAATAAATGGGTGAAGGTCACCTCTTGGACCAAAGTTAGATAGAAATGCATCAGTAAAGACAGTTTAATTGTTCTGCCTCAGACTAAAGATTGAGTGTTTTTTCTTTTAACGGGATAAGAGAGAAAGAAAAACTAATAATAACTAACTACTGAGTAAATAAAATGCAGAAAACAAGGATCAGTGGCGATTAGGTCTCAATATTTTTATCATCTTCCGTGTTCTGTACTCCTCAGAATGAAGGCAGTAGAGATGATTTAGCATCTTCCATGGACAGGAGCTCTGGTTGCCTCTGTATAATAGGAGGATGGAGATTTATGTGAGTAACAGTTGAAATTCTCTGTTTTTTTATTAAAGTAATATACTGTATTATTAAGAAGTGTGGAATATAAGTAAAGAAGGCAGCTACATCTCCTTGTTGAGTATTGTTATACAAACTATTATATTGATTAATGCACATATGGAAAACAATGTATTAAAGAGAGATATATTTAAGTACAAATTATTCTATATACATCAAGGTTTTTCTTGTTTCTTTTTTTTGAGTTGTACTGCCAAAATTATTGGTGAATTTTTTATTTAATCAATAAAAAATAGAAATATATGTAGGAACATAGGAACAATATTGGATCAGTGATGATTTCCGGTCATCATTATGAGTGGTATATGGTGAATATACCAGTATATTCTGGAACTCTGGAGCACTGAGGAACTCTGAGGTACAATATTAAATTAATTGAGTCCATGCTCAACTCGAGAAGGCATCCTATAAACAGATGTCAAGAATAAAGGAGGGGCTTATTTGTGGTCTTTGTGTTCATGGATAGTCATTCTTTTATTGTAATTGGAAAATGCTAGAATCTGTAAATAAATATATAATTAAAAATAAAGATGAATGGAGTAAAACAATTTCCAATTACTGAAATACGTGCTGAGCCAAGAAATACTATTAATGTACAACGGACACCCTGAATTTCAATTAAAAATGAATGGTACCTGACTGTTACCACTTAGGGTAAGGATGGAGGTGCCAAGAGAAGTGATGGACAATCTTCATCATGTAGCGCAGTGTCAAGATCAAAATGGTTCATTTTCATAAGATTTCACATATCCGCTACATTAGGGATAGCTTACATAACAATGTGAATGTGGAAGCAGGGATGAGTGGATTGTCTCCACCATTTTTATCTTCTGCTTTGTTTTATACTCCTCAGAGTGGATGCACTGGACCAAAAAAGAGGCTTCATCCTCGAGTGCCAGCCTAGGATGGCATCTTGGTTGTAAGAGCCAGAACACCCATGTGAGCATCATCTAGTTCCTAGTCTGGGGGTGGGTGGATTCTCTAAAAGTAATGACTGTGCTAACAAAATGAGTGAAAGAAAATTAAAGGAGGGCATCTTTATCCCACTGATAAACAAGGAACTGTTGTGAAGCAAAAACCCGATAATAAATATGAGAGAGATATGATGACGTGAGAATGGTTCTAGAGACAGGTGAGTGATATCGAGGCCTCGCTGGATTTTGCAAACCCAAGAGTGCCAAAACTGGCATTAGTGAATTAACGTATGAATCAGTGAACCATATAGAATGAAGAGAAGGTCATCTTTTCTGTATCGATGACGGTAAATGCCAGCGTATGAGTCATCGATGACGAATAATTACGTGTCTGGAACTCTGAGGTCCAATACACAAGAAATGTGGTCTTTCTCTTCATGCGTTTTCATTGGTTATGCTAATTGATTCAATGAAAGCATCAATCAACAAATCTGCCAATCCATGGTGTGAAAGTCTCAATCTCGGTCATCACCTTCTCTGGTACTTTTCAGAATAGAAGCTCAAGGTGATTTCAGCCTGCATTTTGATCAAGGTTCTCCTTTTCAGGTTGCTGTGGGACAGAGACCCGGGTGGGGTCCTGTCTTGGTTTGGGGAATTGGTTCAAGTGTTTTCATTGTATTCTCAAACGTGATAGATATCATCAAAAGGTTAACTATGGCCCAATGATAAATATGATATGAAACCTTATGTTGATTTATTATAACATTGATATTTAACATTATATATATAACATTGATATTTATTAATGAAAGGTATAATCTATTTTGGTATTAATTAGAGACAAGTCAGGGGTATTCGAGTGTCTTGTTCTTTGTTTTTTGTTAATCATGTATTTATTTTATTATTATCAATGAATAAGGATTTAATTGATACAAATATATAAATGAATGAACTAAAACTAGGTCTCAAATGAACCAGTGATGATTAGCAGATGAGTCATGGATGACAAATGAGAAAGGTCTGGAACCTTGAGGCCCAAGACATTCCATACTCTAGTTCTTTGTTTATTTCATCCTATGGACAGACGTTATGAATGTTTAAAATTCAAGTTCTAAGATTGAGTTTTAAAATTATTAATATATCAGTGAGAGTACCTTTAAAGATATAGGTAATAGATGAAGAAGAACAGATATATTATTGTCTAATTGTGAACATAAATGGTGAGGAAAGAAATAGTAAGAGAAACTCCCAACACTGGTGCCATTATGAAATCAGTGGATGAAAGATGTTACCTCTGTGGCTAAGATTCAGATAGACTTGAAGTATTGGAAGTCGATTTTGTTTTTCTGAGTCAGTGTCAAGTATTAGGTTTTTCTTTCTTTCAGGAGAAAACAATGTCTACATTAGAAAAAGCTATACATTCCTAAAGGTCTGGGTAAACGAGACGTAGAATGCAAGAGTCAATGACAATAAATTTTCTTTCCTTTATTTTTCTCATTGACTGCACTTCATATTGTTCAAAATGGACACATTCACGCTGATGAAGCATTATTCTGTGGTGATGCACCTTATGATTGCATTTCTGGGTTAGAAGCACAGAGACCGATGTGAGTAATAGTCAAATTTCTTGTCACAGTTTTGTTGATTTCTGTTTGTTTGTTTGTTTTTGTTTGTGTGTGTATTCATTGTATTGTTTGAATGTTCCATATAGAATAACAGAAGGCCAAGTGTAGCTCAGGGATAACTATTGAATTTTATGACACATTAATTGATTACTGCATCAGTGAAAAACAGCATCTAATTTAAAAAAGGGGATACGTTGATGTGAGAATGATCTATGTACACAATAGGGATATCATGACTCTTCTAAGATTTTGTGAATAATAGGGTTTTTTTAGTTATTATGAGCGCATTACTGAATTAGTCAATGAACAGAATTGAGCAAAGAAAAGACTCAATCATGGACCAATGATGATGATCGTTTCGGGAAGAGTCCTAAACGATGAAAACATGTCTGGAACTCTGAGGTCCAATGCAGACATAAGTAGTATATTTCCTCTGATGAAACTTTTTCTGTTTAGAGGTTTCAGGAATATAAATAGATCATATTCTTGTATTAATGTGTTAAAGTAAGAATAATTCTTTATACATCAAGGCTCTCTTTGTTTTTTTAAAATTGTACTGCTTAAAATTATTAGTGAATTTGTGATTTACACAATAAAGAAATAGAAATGTATGTTGAAAAAGAGGGACAATATTGGTCTGATGATGACTATCCGTGGCATATGGGTTGTGTACGATGAATATGTGTCTGGAGCTCTGAGGTCTGATGCAAATGGAATCTAGTCCATTGTCCTGTTTGAAGTGACCTTATAGGCAGTGGTTAGGAATATACAAAGATCGTTTCGGTTATTATTACTGTGCATTTTTTCTATTTTTATAATTGAATCAATGAAATAGTCAATATACAAATGTGTAGAATAAAAAAATGATGAAAGTGAAGCCTTTTTCAATTATAAAAATATGTGGTTAGGCAAAAGTTACTATCATATAGTAATACATTAATAAATATTGAAAAGACTGATAACCATTGAGAAAGATGTGGTATAAGGGTGTTACCTCTTTGGGTGATATAGAAAGTGACAGGTATTGGTTACTGACTGAGTCAGTTACAACTTTGACATTTGATTTATTAAGGGAAAAAGAAACAAATATTACCATAATTTAGTCAATGCCTCAATTACTGTGCAAATGAATAGTGTGTTATTTGGATCAATGGAGAGCGTATATCTCAGTATTTTTATCACCTTGTCTGCTTGTTATTCTTCAGGATGGATGTTCCTGCTGTTTCAGCTTCTGCTGTGCTCACTTGTCACACCGCCCCTGTGTCAGGAAGGAAACTAAGGTG